>NC_080047.1:34535439-34592939 GCF_026212465.1 Amaranthus tricolor
GATTTGAGTCGTTCGATGCTTCCATCGGATTTATATGATACGATACACCCATTGACTACTAAGAGCCTTCTTACCCGGAGGAAGATTTGCCATAGTCCACGTGCCATTTTTTTCCAAAGCCTGTATTTCATCCTGCATTGAGTGTTTCCAACCTTCATCTTTCATGGCCTCCTCAAACGATCGTGGTTCTTTCCCTGAAATTATAGCTGCAAGAAAATTTCGATAACGCAAAGAATAACTGTTACAATTTACATAATGTGCTATAGGATAGAGAGTACCTGAGGGATACCCATTAGACGAGTCAGTTGAAGAACATGGACATTTCTGTAAAATAGTATGAGTAACATAATCCTTATGACGAACATTAGGAAATTTGTGTCGTAAACCACGACCCAATTGCATTTCTCCTTGATCTTGATCAACAGTGGGCTGTATCGAGGATGAAGATATGGGCTGATCAGGTACGGAAGGGTTGGTTTCGGGAATGGGCTGATTAGAGACAGAGGGCTGAGTGTTCTGCTGGGCTGAAACGGACTGTGAAGAATTGGGCGGGGAATAGGTGGGCTGTGACAAATTGGACTGTGTGTTTGTTGGATTAGGGATGAAGGCAGCCTGTTTAGAAGTTTGGTATTGGGGCATTCGCTGTGGGCTGGACAAATTTGGTGAGGAATAAGGAGAGTCATTTGTGGTGTTGGGCTGAGATATGTTTGGGCTAGAATATGGCAAACAATCTATTGAACAATCAGAAAAATTGTAATCAACATGATTATGGATTGGGACAATATGTTCGGGAGTAATATTTGTAGCATCCGGATCAAGAAAGGGAAAAACATCCTCAAAAAATTTCACATCTCGAGAGACAAAGAATTGCTTAGAATCTAGATCAAATAATTTCCACCCTTTTTGACCAAAAGGATAACCCATAAAAACACACTTACGACTCCGACTAGCGAACTTATCCCCCTTCGTCTTTTGGTTTTGGGCAAAACAAAGACACCCAAAGGTAAGATTAGTATCATATGAGGGTGTTTTGTTAAAAAGAGTTTCAAAGGGAGATTTATTTTGGAGTAAAGGCGTAGGTGTTCGATTAATAAGATGAGCAGCGGTTAAAACACTTTCTCCCAAAAAATAAATTGGTAAGTTTGCCTGAAACTTTATAGCCCGTGCAACATTTAAGATATGTTTATGTTTTCTTTCAACCCGGCCATTCTGTTGTGGTGTCCCAACACAAGAAGTTTGGAATAAGATCCCATTATCATTAAAGTAATCCAGTAAACAATTAAATTTCGTTCCATTATCACTTTGAACCACTTTAATGGTGTGAGAAAATTTTCTATCAATCATGGCCACAAAAGACATAAACATATTATACACTTCGGTTTTATCAATCAATAAATAAAGCCAAACAGCTCTCGAGAAATCATCAACAATAGTCAAAAAATATCTTGCATCACAAGAAGATGGGTGTTTATATGGACCCCACAAACACAATGAACTTTTTCGAATATTCTAGAGGCCTTATTGTCACTCAAAGGAAATTTATCCCTAGAATGTTTTGCACGGAAAAAAACATCACAGACTTTATTTAAACTACCTTTGCAACTAGAGACATGAGGAAGAAGCTTCACTACTGTTTCAGAGGGGTGACCCATCGTTTTGTGCCATAAATCCAAAGTAGAGGAAACCGCATTCACCAAGATTTGTTGTGCCGGATTAACACCCTCGAAGTAGAAAAGTCCATCCCTCGTAATGCTCGTCCCAATCGGCTCCCTCAATTGGTCATGTATAACACAAGTAGTAGGAGTAAATTGAACAGTACATTTCAAATTGTCAATAATTTGCGAAACCGAAATTAAATTACAACATAATTCCGGAACAAAAAGCACATGTTTAAGGGTTAGATTGTCAGATAAATAAACGGATCCCTCCTTTGTTGCAACAACAGATTTTCCATTAGGAAGACCCACCAAACAAGTGACATTACGAACATCAAATAACCATGAATCGTTACAGGTAACGTGGCGAGAAGCCCTCGTATCACTTATCCAAGAATTGCAATCAAACTCACCCGTTAATCGATCATCAGAAACTTTAGTATTACCAATAAAAGAAGCAAGGATTTTCCATTGATCCGGTGAAAAAACCTGTGGAGAGGACGCTCCTACAGGCGGGTGAGAAGACCCACCCGTGTTGCTGCAGCCCACGGCGTGAGCTTTAACAGAACCACCACGACCCCTGGCGGTGGTCGGAGGCTGTCTACCGCGCCCTGAGGATCCTGAGTTTCCCGACGGTCCTGATTGTTGCTTTGAAGAACCAGGCGGCCACCATTCAGGGTAGCCATTCAATTCGAAGCACCCAGAGATGACATGGCCGGACTTCCGGCAGTGAGAGCAAAATAAAGCTGATTTATCTCGTTGGTCAGAGGACGCACCCGCTGGAGAAGAACGCTGATCGGACCTGTTCCGACCAGGTGGCGTACGGACAGCAAAGCCAACAGCTTGAGGCGGTTTGTCCTCTGGGAACGGTGTGGTCAATCGAACCCGTTCATCTTGAACAAGCAATTGATAAGCACGATCGATAGTAAGAAGGGGATCTTGAGACAATATATGGGCACGAGTTTTTGAAAAATTATCGGGATACAAACAAACTGATGAAGGCGGGTATTGACTCTTCGTTTCTTATGTTCTTCCCCTGCTGTACAGGTATTACAATAGGAACATTGAATCAAAGGTTCGTAATTATTCAATTCCTCCCATAAGGCTGTCAATTTCCCAAAATACGTGGCAATTGACATGGTTTTCGTTTGTTGACAACGAGCAATAGATGATTTAAGCTGCTGAATCCGGGGTCCATTAACAATGGAAAACCGAGATCTAAGGGTATCCCAAAGCCTTTTGGCATCTTTGTACCGAGAAAGGGAGACCTTAATTTCGGGATCAATAGTATTCATGAGCCACGAAATAAGCATGGCTTGAAGAGTATCCCAATCGTCCAGTGTACAAGGGGAAGATGGAGCAGTAATTGTGCCATTGAAGAAGACGAATTTCCTTCTGGCTTGTAAAGCCATTTGAACATCATTAGCCCATTCATCATAATTGTCTCCACGAAGTCGAGTTGGAGTTATGAAATCGCCGGGTCGATCATGAGGGCCAAGATAATATGGAGAGAAGAGGTCAATTTTTGGTGGTGGTGGCGGTGGTGGTGGCTGATTTTCAGTTAAGGCAGAACGTTGTTTTTTTTTTTTTTTTTAAATTAGGGTTTGAAAATCTTGAGCATCTGATACCATGATAGAATTAATTTTGGTGTTAATTGTCTTGCCTTCTCATTGATTCATTGATTAATATAAATAGGTTACAAAGAGGAAGCAAGAATACAAAAAGATAACACTTAATCACCTAAATATATGAAAAGTCACTAAAGATAGGGAACTAATTAATATTTCCTAATCTCCTCAAAAATCCCTTAACAAAATTCCTGTCATAGGTGAAGGAATTTTCTTGGTACCTCTATTGCATTTGAATTAAGAAAGAAACATACATATGTATATATGATATGAAAAGGAAAATAATTTAAGAAGAGTGGGGTGACTAAAATAATGTAAAAGCTAGAAGAAAAATTGTTGCAAAGTGCCTTTAACCTTCATAATATCTTAAGACTATATCCAATTCCAAAGAAGCTAAGAGTGCTAGTTTATTACTATTTTATTAGGGAAAAATACTTAAAATGATCCAACATTTTTATGATTTTTCTACAATAATTCCTCCTATTAATTAACCATGAATAATCTCAACTTTATGGGGTATTTGCCTAGAGCAAATTCAGGTAACCGAATGACCTGTTACAGCAAGTTTTTTTTTTAAAAAAGATAACTTAAAATAAATGTCAAAAAAATGTTAAAAAATGTTCAAATTCTTTTAGAATTTTTTATGTAAATTTTTAAAATTTTTCTCTAACTTTATATTAATTTTCAATTTATTTTATTGGTAAATTGCCTACTATATAAGGTCATCCGGATACTTAAATTTACTATAGGCAAATACCCTATAAAATTGGAATTATTCACGGTTAATCAATAGTTCAGATTATTGTAAGAAAATCAAGAAAATATTGGTTTCGGCAATTTTTCTGAACATTGAAAGAGATAATTGCCTCATATATCTGAATCATAAGAAAAAGATTCTTCAACTTCATATATGTATGTTATAGATGTAAAATTGTGAAATTCTACTTAATGGCTATTTTATAATAGTTGTGATATTAGTTGAAAATTGACAAAAGATAAAGCTAGACTTCATGCTAGAAATAGTGAAAACGTTGCTACGTTGGTAGTGAGAGTTTATAGCTTATCATTGCCATCTTCATTTGGTCTTATAATTTATATTGATATTATGTTCCAACTAATGCATGTGCTATGAGTTCGCCAAATTTTTCAATTGCTTTAAAGCACACATCCATAATAGTGATAGCAAATTGTTGATCAGGCATAATAAACACAAAATGCATCGAGAAGTTTTATAATGATGGAGTTCTTAAGTTAGTAGGTATATTATTTGATGTTTTTTAATTTTGCTTGGTGCGAAAAATGACATCTCCTTTCATGGGATAGAGTGAAAGGACTAGTGATCTCTTAGTGTTATGAACATGTGACTTGAGTGCATATTTGATGAGTGCATTCATGTATGACTCTTGGGTTTGGAATTCAATGGGTGTGATAATGTGAGAGATTAAGTTGTTAACTTAATGATTGTAGTGTTTAAGTGTGATTTATTGTGGAAGAGTATCATGGGAATTATTGGTGTTAATGATGATTAATGAAGAAGTGTGAAGGGCTTTGATAGGCTTTGATAGATGCTTGCTCGAACAGATTCTGACAGAGAAAGCCTGATGGTCGTTCGGCCGAGCCGCTCGACAGAGCGAGCTTTCTTAGTTGGTCGAGCTGTCAGACAGAATGCATCCAGAAGGTGTCTGTAGCTCGCTCGACCAAGCGAGCTCTCTGTTCCGGTAGAGCGGATCCACTGATGTGCCTAACATGCTGTTTTTCGACCTTTCAAGTTCTTGGAGCTGTTTCATATCATTCATTATTCAATATTAATCCTGTATTCAGTGAGTAATTGACATTAATGTACCTAGTACTATATATAGAGCTCTCATACTCACTCAATAGATACATCAAACACAACCCCTAAGCCAAACACATAGTCTTTTGTTTCTTATCTCTTACACAATTGTAATACTTCATTTGTAAGAGTATTTTATACTCCATTGATATAATATAAACAGAAACTACACACGAGGGAGGACGTAGCTATCATTGGCTGAACCTCCTTAAATCTTTGTGTCTTTTTGCTTAGTTTACATTATCAAACATTGTTTTGTTTATTGTTGTTTGTATCATTCATCTAAGTTCTTAGCGTCGTAACGATTTGGGAAAATATTTCACTTAGCACCAATACGTTAAGATGTATGATACATTTGCTACGAGAGGGTATGGTTACTTCATTACTTTTCAAACTAATGTTGGCCTATCTAGATATGTCTTACCTTATAAAGGAAAAGAAAAAATCAAAAAGTTCAAACAATTCGAGAAGAAAGTTCCAATCAACTATATAAGGGACAAAGGCATTACGATTGGATGGTGGTGCCGAGTACATAGCTCAAACGTTCAGAAATCATTTGACAAAATTCAAATTCTCTTTGAACTTATTTGATATGGTTTAATTGATGATGAGTCTTGTTGATCTTCCCATTTTCTTCTATCGATTACCTTACACAATAATTCTTTAATACTTAATAAAGTTCCATCTAAAACTATAATAAGATTCTATACAATCCGTGGATTGGAATGGTTGCAAAGATGTGATTACTTTAATTAAAAGATTTGAAGTTGGAACTTAATTTCTGTGTTCGCTTATGTAGGAGTTAGAACTTCTATTTTGACAAAGAGAAAACTTGTGTAAACAAGAAATTGAGTGGTAGTAGCGTATTATTCATATTCGTGTGTGTTAATCGACATATTATTCATTAATTTCTTGAATAAGTAAAAGATTGTTGAAAATATTCACTTAACATAAGAAATATATTCCGAGTTATTTAACATGATTAACCTTAATATAATCATTCACCTGATCAATGTTTGATAACATTCAAAGCTTTACGTTTACGTAATTATTCCCGATATTAGTATATGTTTATCTAACTCGTCTAGATAGATCAAACACCGGTCTACCAGTTTTATTGTTTGAATACAATATAAAAATGCACCCGAGTTTCGACTACCAACTTGTGGTAACATATTGCAACGAGTTACGACCATCTCATTTCCAACGTAAACTACGACCAATTTTCAACTGAGGTATTTTGCGTTACCAATTCTATTGTTATCTAATATCCGTTCGCAAATCAGGCATGTTATTAAGTAATAAGTATTAATAAAAATGAGTAATAACCTTGAAAATATTTAAACATCCTCATCTTCTAAGAAATGCTATAGTGTATGTAGCTATTGGAAAGAAAAAAAAAACACTATAAATTAAGATTACTAGTATAAAAATTCGTACAATGCACATAATTTATAATATAAAGATATATATAAATATATTTTTAAATATATGTAATGATAAACACACTATACTAAAAATGAAGAAATAATTGTTAAGATATTGTAATATGAAATTATTTAATTGTAAAATAAACTTAAATATTTTGTAGTGAGCGCCTCCATGAGGATGACATGTACAATTTTCCTTATTATAATTATAATAAAATAAGATATTAATTAAAGGATGACATATAAAATATTTTATCACCAATAAATTCAATCCACATAAACAAATTGTTATGAGATTGCCATGTGGAATTATTGCTTCATCTTTTATACGTAAAATTTATCTATAGTATGATATTTAATTGTTGCCAAATTTATATATAGTATGATAATTAATTGTTGCTTTAATTATAATTATAATTATAATTATAATAAAATAACGTATTAATTAAAGGATGACACATAAGATATTTAATCACCAATAAATTCAATCCATATAATAAGCAAATTGTTAACAGATTGCCATGTGAAATTATTGTTTCATCTTTATAATATAGTATGAAGTATGATATGATTAATAATAATTATAATTATAATAAAATAAGGTAGTAATTAAAGGGTGAGACATAAGATATTTGATCAACAATAAATTCAATCCACATAAAAAAATTGTTAAGAGATTGCCATGTGAAATTATTGCTTCATCTTTACATAAGTAAATTGTTAAGTGATTGTCACGTGAAATTATTGCTTCATCTTTATAGTATAGTATGATTAAGGATCAAAACTCAAAAAAATTTCACATAACTAAAATTCTAAACAACTAACAACAATAAAAAAAAACTCAAATAAAAGTTCAAGAAAACAACGACAACTTACATCTCACAAGAACAAAAATGACATAAAGTAAGTCTTAACTCTCCTACATTATTCAATCTCAGATAAGTGGCTCCAAACACACTAAGAATCACTAAGGATAACACCTATATCTAACCATAGGCCTCTCTTCGAAAACACATGTAAAACCTGCACAACATGGCATACCAAAGCCGCATGATTCACCCATCTCCCTGCACCTAAGTGGAGCACCATACCCCTCATTTATAATACTTAACAGAGGAATTACACGGTCGTCATTTGGGTTACCTAAAACAATCTGAGGTGCAGTCAACAACACCACAAGGCCGAGCATAAGCACCAAACTTGTTATAATTTGAAGGAAGCAACGAATGACACCATTAATGCATAAGAAGAGCAAAATGTTGTTTTGGTATTTAGTTAGAGAAATTGCATCTGACTCTTTCATTGAATTAGAAAAATACTAACTGATTACAAAAGAAGGTACAAGGCTTTCTTTGTAAGAGAGTTAGTTACAAGGCACCAATATGTGGCAATTAACCATTGGATAAAAGAAAAGAACTAATAAAACGCCTAAAAAACTATGAAACAGAAAATACAAAATGGGTGATCATACCAAGCTTGCAAAGAAGTGTTTGAAATTGAGAGGAAGGTAAAAATCTTATTGAAAACATCTGCTAATTGACTTGTAGTGGGAAGATATGTGAGCTGTAATAAACCTTCCATGACTTTTTCCTTTGTAAAATGATAGTCGATGGCAATGTTTTTGGTTCTGTCGTGAAGGACCGGATTATGAGCAATTTTTAACGCCGATTGATTATCACAATGTAAGGTCACAGATTGAAGATTATTTATGCCTAATTCTTCAAGGAGGCAAACGACCCATGTAATTTCTGAGGCAGCAGAGCACGCTGCCCTATACTCAAAAAGCTATACATAAAGGCAAAGCCAATAAACGAAGCTATCTATGTCAGGAGGACATGGTCAACTTGACAAGACAAAAACAAAAGAGTCAAAAACAATCTGGCCTATATACACCTTAAAACTAAAATATAGTGGTCGAGGCCCAAGACAACAGGCTGTCATGAAGATAAGCACCAGACTTAAGAGCTGAAGACGTATCCGAGAATACAAAAAACACCAAAAGGGAGACTAAAGCTGTAGGTGAGCTTCACGCTGAATCAGATCTCAAGGACGCTAGGAATTTGAATTTGGTCTCTGAGGTGTATTTGACGTTGTTCACCACCTGTTTAACCATTGGAACTTTGTGGCTCCACACGGCTTCATTTTTGGCGCTCCATATTGCATTGATGAGGTTGTAAAGATTGGCCTCAAACTGTTTCCTTTTGTGGCGCCTCAGTTAATTCCTCTTGAGTGTATCTTCCAGAGTCCCAATTTTTTTGTTGGTCTCATACCGATCCTTTAAATAAACTACACATTCTTGACTAAAGCGACATTGGAAGAAGAAATGGTTCACTGTTTCACTCTCCAATTCGCAGATCGGGCATGTTTCAGAATCGGCGACCCAAAAAGCTTTAGGAAATATTTTGTTTTCAGTTGGTTGTTGAAAGCCAACCAGGTTATGAACCTGCTTCTGGGGGTGGTTAACCTATTCCAAACAATATGGTTCCACCCGACTCTATTACCTCCTCCCCTGATGTCGTTGTAGACTTTTGTGATAGAGTATGTCGGTGTGTTCATCCACCTCAATAGTTTGCATAGCTTCTTGACGACCCAACTGGAGGGGGGGGGGGGGGGGGGGGGGGGGTGTTAAACAGTATCTAGTTGCCTCATTTCGTGTATACTCTGTGGATCCATTTAACCCAGAGGGACTCGTGGTTCCAGGACTCCAGATGTCGGATTCCAAGCCCCCCTTCTTTCTTTAGCTCGCATACTTTTTCCCAGTTGATATTCCCAGGGTTCTTGGACTCGATGGAACCAGACCAAAGGAAGGATTTGCAGATTGCATTCACCTTTCGAATGACCTTTTTGGGAAGGATGACAGCTTGACACCAGTAATTAGTTATACTCATTAGGACGGATTTCAGTAGCTGGAGGCGAGTAGTGTAGGAAAGGTTTTTTGCATGTTAGACTCTAATCCGGGCTGTCATCTTATCTACCAAATACTCACAGTCTGTGGCTGAGTACCTTTTTGAGGTGAGAGGCATCCCAAGATACTTAATTGGAAGACTCTCAAAACTGTAGTCTATGGTTTGCTCAGACTGATCTTTGAACTCGTTGCTGACTCTTACAAGGTAAATACCTGATTTGGAATTGTTTGCTTTGACGCCGAAGCATGAGGAGAAGTAGTTGACTGTTTTGATCAGGATGCTGATGGATTGAAGGTCACCCTTACTTAACAACATAAGGTTATTTGCGAAAGTTGGGTGGTTGAGCTTGAGTTTTCTACATCTAGGGTGAAATTTAAACTCTGGTTCTTCGCTGGCCAAGTTGAGGCTTCTCGATAGGTTTTTCATACCTATTATAAAAATTAAGGGGGACAATGGGTCTCCTTGTCTAACTCCTCTTTTTGCTTGGAATGTGGGTAGGGGAATGCAATTGATAACCAAGGAATACGGAGTAGAAGTGACACACGCCATAATGATCTCTGTGAACTTCCTCGGGAAATTGAGCGCAGTCAACATTTCATGAAGGAAATCCCAATCTAGTGTATGATAGGTTTTCCTGAGGTCGATCTTCAAGAGGCAACTAGGGGAGCAGTTCTTCTAACCATATTGCTTGACTATATCCTGACATAGGAGGATGTTGTGGAGAAAGCTTTTTCCTTCAATAAAAGCTCCTTGCATGGGGCTTATAATTGAACCCATTACATGTTAGAGTTTCCTGCAGATGAGCTTAGAGATACACTTATAAATAACATTGCAACAAAACATTGGACGATAGTCACTTGGGGTGTTTGGGGTGGCAACCTTTAGAATGAGGGTGATAGCTGTTGTATTCCTAGACTTCAAGAGAGTACCATTGGCAAAAAAGTCCTAAATTGCTTTCACAACATCTGTACCAATAATTTCCCATGCATCCTTGTAAAAACCAATGTTGAAACCATCCAAACCTGGCACTTTGTCTTTTGGAATGCTCCACATGGCATCTTTAATATCGTCTGGGGTGAAGTTCAAATCGAGCAGATTCTATTGGT
The DNA here is from genome assembly GCF_026212465.1 of Amaranthus tricolor. Taxonomy (NCBI): domain Eukaryota; kingdom Viridiplantae; phylum Streptophyta; class Magnoliopsida; order Caryophyllales; family Amaranthaceae; genus Amaranthus; species Amaranthus tricolor. The sequence continues at coordinate 34,545,999 of NC_080047.1, forward strand.
CCTGGTTGAGAACAGGACCACTAGGTATCACGTTCATGTTGATTCTCGCTCTCTCCATTTTACCTCCAAGGAGGACTAGGTAGTACTCCTGAAAGGCTTCTTGAATTTTCCTTGGATCGCTAGTGGTACGATCTTGAAGGTGAAGAACATTTATAGTACTGCACTTCCTGCGATACTGAAGAGAATGGTGAAAGTATCTGGTATTATCATCACCCAAAGTGAGCCACTTCAGTTTAGCTTTCTACCTGAGGCCTGCTTTCCATTATCTCTTTAATCTTCTATAGGTTTCTGTTTTCAAGCACTCGACATCTGCTAGGTGCTTGTCCCTTGGGTGTAGGTGGAGGTCCTCCTGGGCTTTTTGAAGATCAGCTTCAGCTTTGGCCAAGTCCCCTGCTTCTGTGTTTTTGAATTTTGCTTGACATGCCTCCTCAATCAATTTGAGTTTTTGATCAAAGTGGTTTGGGCTCCCTGGCAAGTTAGTGTGCCATACTGCTTGGATGGTTTCTATGAACTCTCTGTGTTTTCCCCAATAATTGAGGAATTTAAAAGGTTTTGCACATTTAGGGGGCTCTAGGAATTGTACTAGCATCGGTGTGTGGTAGAAGTCTCCCTTTGGAAGGAAGCAGAGCTCTGTTGTGGGAAACGAGCTCTACCAAGCTGAGTTTTCCAACTCTCTATTAATCTTGCTTAAAACTCTGGCATTTCCTCTTTGCTTATTTGACCAAGTAAAAAATCGCCCTGTACTTTTCATGTCGTGGATGTCGCAGTTCACCATGCATCTTCGAAGAGGTTCTATTTCATGAAGACGTGATTTTTGACCTATCCTCTCATTAAGATTGGCTATGTAGTTGAAATCCCCCATGACTATCCAAGGCCCTGTCACGGTTGTGCCTATATTCTCAAGCTCAGTAAGCATGATACCCCTCTCCTTCTTGTCAGTTGCACCATAAACAAAGGAGCAATTAAAGTTATCACCTACATTAGGGTTGACAATCAAATGGATGATTTGGCTGCTAACAAACCGTATGTCTACTTTCATTTCCTCGGCTCTCCAGGCTACTATAATCATACCTCCCTTTTGGAGAGCTAGGTTGTACGTTATACACCAAGACGGACAAATTATTTGGTAAAGGGCACCAATTCCTTGCCGCTTTACTTTCGTCTCCAAGAGGCTAAATAGGCTTATGTGGTTAGCGATAAAATGGACCACTTCAGCTTGCTTATTGGCCTTATTTAACCCCCTAACGTTCTAGGTGAGGATGTTATTCATGATCCTGGATGGGGTAAGCCCCTAGCACTTTGAAGGAAGGATTTTAACATGAATTCTATTGTTGGGTTGGTTTTCTATAGCAACATCAGCGAGCACTATGTAAAAATTAGAAACTGGGAGTTAACCAATCTGTTCAACGTGTTGGCTGTTCCAACCCACCTTTCCCTGCTGTAGTGTCTTATGTGGCTCGCCCCTGGGTTCAGTAATCGTGGTGCATTGACTCTCTGATTCAATATTTCCTTCTGGAGATTGTATTGCCATGGTTTCACAGGTCTCACTATTGTCATGGTGTTGTTTGATTTGTGCTTTAGTCTGATCTTTTTGGCTTTCTTTATTCACCCATTCTCTTCTTGGTGGTTTCTAATGAATTGGGTCTAAGGTTTTCTTTGGCTTCCAAGCACCAGATTGATGACCCAATTGTTGACATTGGTGGCACCAGAGGGGTTTTCAGTCATATTGTACGGCTTGTTTAACCAGTTCATCATATTCATTTGTGAAGAACACCTCATCCGGTAGGCCTTTTCTTATGTCCGTTTCCACGAGGGTTCTAGCATACATTAGTCTATCCTTGTTCTTTGTTGCGTTGTCTATTTTAAGTACATTCCCTAGTAGCCCGGCAATCTTCCTTATGCATCTTTCACCCCAATACTCCATTGGTAAGGCTGGTAAGTGTACCCATATTGGGATGGTAGATAGGGCTTCTTTTTCCAAGGACATCTTGACTTTCTCCACATCAATTCATGGTTTAACAATGAATGGTTTCTTATCAAATAGGATACCACTCATCTCACAAGCTTTATCTCTAGCTACTTTATCATTCAATCTCACAATGAAGACACATTTCCTAACCATGCCAACTTTCTCCACATCAAGGTCTTTCCAGATTCGTTTCACATATCCTTCAATAACATGCAGTGGAGGATTGGCACCTATGACATAGCATACTATAGGGATTCCCAATACCTAATTTCATCCTCAATATCTTCAAAATTAATTTTAATAGTGTTCATACCTTGAGAATGCACAGGAAGGGTCTCCTCTATTGTATTGTTCGATAAAATCTGCTGCACTTTTGCTCTCTATATGTTGCTCAAATTAGGCAATGGTGAAGCAGGCTGGGTCAAATCAAGTGAGGGTGGTCCTTGAGAAGGCACAAGGAGGGTCTGCACAATTGTGATGTTCGAAGGATTCTGCATAATTGCTCTCTGTGTGCTGCTCAACTGAGGCAGTGGTGATGCTGGCTGAGTCCGGTCATGAGACGATGGTCCTTGAACAATGGAAGACTGGCTTAGCTTCATTGACGGTGGTGACTAAGAAATTACCCCCAATTTGTGCGAATTAGGGTTTGTGCCATCCGCTTCCTCTTTCCTCAGCTTACCTCGTCCCCTAGCCACGGGGGGTCCGCCTATTTCGGTGGGGAACCAGGAATTACAGAGGTGTAGAGAGAGGTAGTAGAAAAGTGTTGCTCAAAAACTTTTATTATTATTAATATTATTATTATTATTATTATTATTATTATTCTAAATGTATACTTTTTATTATAATTTTATAATATTTTATAGTGTGTATTTAGAAATATTAATGTTCAAAAAATTGCTTTAAAATACATGCAATTAATAAATACTCCTATTAAAAATTGCTTATAGAGATTACAATAATATATAGATAATATAGGAGTGAAAGTAAAGCTTCATTCTAACGTGGTTTTATATACTATTAAAAGGTTAGTTTATTTTTTTATTTTATGGAATTTTCTATCTTTAAAAACAAAAGAGAGTACATATTTTCCAATATTAGCGGTTAGCTGGAAGCAGCAAATTACAACAAGCGAACTAAAAGCTTTAACCTCCCATCACATATGACTTTTGACGAAATGCCCAACACCTTTTTTAATGAAAATTTATGTACGATTTTTTCTCTTTTAATTTTTTCTCAGCCTCTTCTTTTCATATAAAAGAAATTTATTGTTTTTGCCAAAATTCTTTCAGCATTTTTAACCTGTATATGTTTTGAAGAATTCATGAAAATTCCTTCCATGAAAACAAGATATTGTTAATCTTAACCATTATAGTATGGATCTTAGCTTCTTCCATTTTTAAGGTATTATGAATGCCACTTTTTCATTCATTTGATTTTTTATAATTTTTTATGAACATTTTCAGCTCAATTTATCATAGAATGTTTAATCATTAATAAAAATAATGAACATATGAAATACATATATATTTGGCATGTTCTTTGCATTATTAGACAACTTTTTTTAAAAAATTAATTAATAACGTACGTGCTTGCTTATGTTCTAAAAGGAATATGAAAAAATATACTCTTGAGTCTTAAAGATATATTTTTATTTTATTATAATAGGATAATTGGATAAATCAAATTATTCTTGAAGGTCGTCATGGTTTCAACTGCATAAAATTTGAATTCAATCAATCAAAATTTATGATTCGACATACTTGTAGGGTCATTCATAAATTATACCTCTTTAATTCGTTCATTATTTAAAAAATCTTGTTGGGTTGGAAGAAAAAAAATTTTTTTTTATGTATAAACATAATAATGCATAATGTACAAGTGAAAAATCATAATATAATAAGATTTTTTTGCTCTTTTTTTATTCTTTTGCAGATTGAGATCCTTGTAGTGAATTTAAATATTTTTTTAAAAAATTGTTTGGCTGTCTTTATGAAAAGTCAAAATGTCTATGAAGATGAAGGGACTTCTCAAGGGTCTGAGATATATTTCAACAATATTTGGTATGTTCTTTATTAGTATAGGTTAATATTATATAATATTTTGTAAAGTGTTACATAGAAAATTATTATGTTATAAGTAGATTTTATGTTTCCAAAAATGTTATTCAACAATGCAGATGAAGAAGTGCAGCAAGAGATGCAAATTGGATTTCCTACTGATGTTAGACATGTTGCTCATTTTGGATGGGATGGTTCAACAGCAAATTCTCCTAGCTGGGTAAATAAATCTTAACAAAAATTATGATTAATATATATTATATCATTCAAATTTAAACATTTCAATATTTTTCTTTATTACAGATAAATAACTTCAAAAATGGAGATTCAGAAGAAGGACCTCTAAATGGTATGAAAAGTACAAATATTATTTAGGTTTTTACATATCCACTGCCAATTGTTATTGTTAGAGCAAATGCTCTTAATGTTACAAAGAATGATAAAGATTGCGAAAATCTAAAGAAATAATAACACCCCAAGAATTAGAAGATGGGAAAATTCTAATGTCAAATTGATATTAGACTATAAAACCCACCCAATGAATGAAGACAATTTTATTGATTTGAGTTCTTGATTACATACACTAATCCACCTGTATTAATGGAGAATAAAAAATTATAGAGAAAACAAAGATAAATTGAAAACCTCCAATTTCCCACTTATGAACCCAATTTGGCTCCCTCTCTATCTAGATCAATTCTCTTTCACAAGAGGATTACAAGTGTATTTTATGTGTTCATTTCTCAATCTCATACTACAAATGATGTTTACTTGAGTATTTATAAGGCTAAGATCACAATGGACAACAACTAAATAAACCCGTGCACAATAGAATACTCAAACTAAACAAACCCGTGCCTGGCTGCAGCTTGCTCGACCAAGTCGAGCAACCTCCAGATCTGGTTGAGTTACCTTGCTCGTGTCAGTCGAGCACCCAACAGCCCTTTGCTTCTGATCTTGGCTTGAAACAGGTTCTAACTTGGCATCCTTTAGCAACCTTTATATATTCAAACCACAAATCTATACGCCACAACATCGAGTTACATAAATTAAAATTGTCAGTCAAAAAACACAACAATTATCATGGCGGATGCCAAAATGGGGCAATCCACATGAACAATCTTAGAAGAATATTCTTTCAATTTTGAGCTCTGATAAAATTTTCGATTATATGTTTAGCATATAACTATTATGGCTCATTTGGGTAATAGTACTAAATGGTGGGAATGGTAATGAAAAGTTAGTGTAATTTTGTTAAGAATATCTCTTGATCTGATACATTTAAGGGTCGTAGTCATTCTCCTTCAACACTCTTATTTTCTTTACAAAATTCAATCTAATGCATTAGGTGGTAATGGAAAATTTTTTATGATCAAACTTTCATTACAATGGGAATGACATGATACATATCATATGATAATTTACACTATAAATTATTCTCATTTCCACCAATTAGTAACGTTAATTAAACGGAACATTAGAGTATTTAAGGAAATGTTTGATAGTAAAAGAAACTAATATATTAGGCTATTAGTCACCTTTTTAATTATAAGTTTATTTCATATTTTATCAGCATCAATTAACTTTTATTTTCTAGCGTTGCAGTTTGTTATCCAAATAATTAATTTATGAGTTTAACTTCATCTAGGCAATCAGCAATTGGTATCAAAGTCGAGGGGCCGACAAGCGTCAACAGGCTTAGACCCGCCGCCCCTTGACTCTCCTTCACGAAGGAGGTCAGACAAATCTAAGGGTTCACGGCGTACAAGTTCAGTTGACTCCCCTAAAAAGTCATCATTAGGCCAAGAGGATGATCCATCATCTTCAACAGGCTCTAAGCTCACTACACACCGGAAAAAGCCTAAGAGCGGGTTATCTAGTGGGCAGTCCTCTTCCCGGACTTCAACCAGATCAAAGCACACCGCCCCATTAGCAGAAATTACACACTTTTCGGATCCTGGAGTTGGTGGAGTACACAACAGCACTAGCAAGCCTATTAAATCAGCGCTTGGTGCTGATCGGGCTAAAGGCCGTAGGAATAAAGCGAAGGACACAATCCAAAGTTCAGCCCTGAAAGTTTCATCAGAACAAGATGATCATAAGTCATTGGATGATAGTTCTAAAGGAATTCATGCTTTGTGATGATATAATTAGTTTATTGTCATATGTATATTTTTTGTAGACCAAAAAACCTTTCTTGTCAAGCTTTGTTAGATACATTGATAAAGTAAGAACAAGATCTTCGTAGGTAATGCTCATTATTCTTCATGTAGAGAATGTACGGAATCGAAATGTTAGTTAGTATTACTAAAAAAATGATGTAAAAATTACACAATCAATCTTTTATTGGATCAATTTTTAGGTCAAAGAAAAATTTCAATCATTATTGGTTCCTAGTCAAAAAGTTGTGTATAAGATCCTAGGATCTTAGTCTGGTTTTGAATCAAGTTTAGAGACCAAACTTTTTGTTGGATCAAAGAAAATATGTGAAATATTGTATTTATACTCATTATTGTCGATTAAACGTGCTACTTTCTAATTATTTCTATCTAATGATGTCATCATCCATAATATCTTACATTTTTTCTTTTCCATCCTTTGGGTCTCCAAGACCTCTTCCTCACTCTTCATGACCTATTGGCAGATAACCAGTGGAATTTGTCTTGCTTTTCTTATCCTCTCCCTACTTGGCTTACCATGGTTACCAATCATATCTCTTCTATTCCTTTTGTCAAATTAGGTTCTAACTTGTACTCTTCTCTCCACCAGTCCTCTAACCCTCTTCCTCCTCCCTTTCATTGGAACTTCATTTTGGAAATGTCTTGTCCTCCCAAAATATCCATCTTCCTCTGGAAAATTTCTTGGGACGCACTCCCGAAGAGGTGCACTTTTTACCATCAATCTATTATCTAGGTCTTTGACTGTCTTTTTTGCCCCTCTTCAGCGGAAACTGCTTTCCACTACCTTCAAGATTGTTTTGTAGCCAAAGAATTCTGGCTACTCTGTTTTTCTACTCTACCCAAGAACTTCTTCACCCTTGACCCCTCTGTCCGGTTATAATTGAACCTCGGATCATCTTGCTCCTTTCGTTCTATTTCGTTGGCCGCATGGTTCAGCTTTGTTCTCTGGATCTTTGTTACCAGACTTAATAACATAATCTTCTCCAGAATAAACCCCCAAGAAACCTATCCTTCAACCTTAATTTATCTACCGCTCTTGACTTTTTCTTTACCTAACCACACCAGGGTCAGCCTGTACCAAGCCTACTTGGACCTACAACCCTTGATTCCCCTCAGAATTTCTTATTCCAAGTTGATTGCCTCTTTCTTTCCGTCCCTTATCACCATTGGCGTGGCCTACTTCTCCTACCCAGATTGTTGGCATTCTTTCTTTATCCTTTCTACTAGGGCCCTTGATGCTAGCATTGTTGAACTTCTGGTTGTTATTCCGGGCTTTATTGTTGCTAATCTCCTCTCGTGGACTGAGTTTTCTATTGTTTGGGATTCCAAAGTAGCAGTGGAATATTTGTCAGGCAATACTCTTATTAGGGACATATATTCTTCACATTGTACTTTTTGTAGGGAGCTCCCAAGCCGAAACCTCTAGAAGGAAATGTGTCATATCTCCAGACAGAAAGTTCATTATGTTGATTGCCTCTCCCACCAAGCCTGTATGGAAATTCTCCACTACTTCAAAATTTTTAGGCTCACAAGACCGCCAAACGATGCTATTATGTTTGATTTTAATGTTTTGTTACCTTGTAATGATGTAACTTTAGACTCTTTATTTGTTCCTCTTGTCTCAATTCTTTCCGCTGTGTGCGAGGAGCATGAGATTGTACTATTTTCTTCTGATGTTCCATAACTTTTTTATGTTGGTATAATATGTTGCTTTTCTTTGAATAAAAACATCAACTCACTACCTATATTTCTATATTTTCCTACATTGACCTATACCATTATCACAACACTTCTACGATATTGTTCTACAAGTAAAAACATGCCCGATTCAAAATTAGTAGCCAACTTATTTTGATTACTTCAATCACTACTAACAATGATGATGTTGGTGACTTTAATTGTCACCTTCAACATGATCGTTTAGAATATTTAATTGATGATGAAATTGGGCAATAAAATATTTTTAATACTAATGAAGAAGGGATAGTAATGATTCGTTTGGTGATTTCTTACATGAGGAAGATACTTTAAGTTGAATATTTTGAGGGTGTTGAAGTTGAAACAACTGATGATAAACATAAAGCATGTTTGTGCAGTATGAAAGGTAGAGGCTCAAGTGTTGCATACTTGCATCATAAGAGTCGGTAAACCCTTGACAGTTTTATCATCTCTTTATAATAATGAGTCACGGGAGAAACTTACCCTATTTTGTTAAATGTTATGTCTAATAGGTCAGTGTGGAATTGGTCGAACATAGATGCACACTTATTTTGATCCATAGTGAAACTAACCAAGGTAAAATCGACCAGAGACTTGACTGGTAATCAAATTCAAAACTTTACTTTTTAATAGACTATTAATCTATAATAGAAGAAACCAAGAATAAATTGATAAAGGGAAAAAAGAAGGAAAAATGATACTTTTAGTTAGCTTATTTGACAGGCAATGTTGTATTTGAGGTGGAGTGAGAGGGGATTGCGTCCTCCTAAACATAAAACATGTGAAATCTATTTAATATACGCTATTGTAATGCATTTTGCATTTAAAAATGCTAATAAAAATAGTTTATGATAATATTTAGAGAAAATTCTATAAAACTACCTATTCTATACCTGATTTTGCAAAAAACTACCTTATATAATTTTTTTTCCAAAAAACTACCTTATGTAATACTTATGTTTGCAAAAGAGTACCTTTTAACGGATATGTTAGTTTTGACCGTCAAAACTAACTTTGACTATCACGTGTGACGCACTTGACCCATTATTTAGCAAACCTTCTTAATTGCTGCTGTTCATTTCAGAAACCTTCTTCGAAAAAGCTTATCTTTTCTCTTCTTCTTCGAAAAAACCGGGTTATCTTCTTCGAAAAAGCTGTGCAAAGCTCTTCAATTTGCTCCCTTCTTCCTTGAGACATCTTCCAGCTGAAGCATCTAACATTTAGAGGTATGTAGATCCACTCAATTAAGGATCTTTTCTTCGTTGTTGAAATTTTTTTTTGTCTGTAATTTCGCTCCTTTATTTCAATGGCTGCTGTAACTTTCGTTATTAATTTCTTGTTTTTATGTTGTCATTTGTTAATTGATTATTGTTGTTTGAGAATAATGTATAATGGTTCCTTAAATTAGATAAATCAGTAACATGAAGAAATTGAAAATCTGGAAAAAAGCAAGTACTTCGAAAATGCAGCATTCTGAGTTGGCAAATGAGTTGGTCAATGTTAGGACAGATGAGGTGGAGCTTGAAAGAAATGATGTGGCACATGAGGTTGTGGATGACCTGGAAAGAGCAAATATAGTTGTTGATGTTGGGGAAATGGGACCACCAAACTTATATACGGGTTATAAAGAATGTGTAAGTGCTAACCCTAGATCTAAAACAAATAACTCAGATTCTATTTCAACCCTAAACCTTACACCAATTGAGAGAGGTTTAACCCTGCAACAACAACTTTCTGAATCTGAGGTTAGCAGTGATGATGATTACAGTTGCGGTGATGAGGATGAATATGAGCATGATTCAGATTTGTTTGCAGAAAATGTAGTTTATGGTCTCGATGATGTGTTTATAGGTGATGATGAAATTAGATTGTTAGTAGATAAGGAGGTTGATGAGGAAAACAATAGAGACATATACGTTAATGATGATGAATTGGAGCTTGATGATGTTGATTTGGGTGCATTGAATGTTGATGAGGAAGGTATAGCAAGCTATCCTACATTCAATCCTGAGGTTGATTTTAAGGGTAAGATCATTTTGTCTTTAGGCCTTAAGTTTCCTTCTACATATGTCTTTAGAAAAGCGTTAAGGTACCATGCTATTGAATGTGGTTACAATTATTGTTACCTGCATAATGGTAGAAATAGGATAACTGTGTATTGCTACAATAGATGCGATTGCGTTAAATCGAAAGGTAGAATTGTGAACTGTGTTTGTGGGAACGATAAGAAGTGTTGTTTTAAGGTTCATGCTGTGAAGTTGAAAGATGAGGAGACACTTCAAATAAGGAGTTATTTTCCCGAGCACACTTGTGGTCACCAACACCAAAATAACAAAGTCACTGCTTTGTATTTAGCTGAGAAATACATACAGGATTGGAGGGAAAATCCAAATTGGGAATTAAAGGCATTTAAGAAACGGGTAAACAGGGAGTTAGGTTGTGAAGTGAAATACTCTAAGTGCTACATGGCTAAAAGAATTGCAAAGAAAATGTTAGTTGGTGATGCTAGTGAAGAGTATAGCAGGGTGTGGGAGTATGCGGAAGCAATAAGGAGGTATAACCCTGGAAGCACTGCAATCGTCAAATGCATCGGAATAGAGACACCTCCACCCTTGTTTCAAAGGATGTATATATGTTTGCCAGCATGTAAGGAGGGTTTTGTTGCTGGCTGTGGGCCTATTATATGTGTTGATGGGGCGCATTTGAAGGGACAATTCCCTGGGGTTTTGCTTACCGCTGTAGGTAAGGATGGGAACAATAACATCTTCCCTGTTGCATGGGCTGTCGTCGAAACAGAAAACGTAGAAACTTGGACTTGGTTTCTAAATCTCCTTGTAGAAGACCTAAAGTCGGTTAGTTCATCAAGTAGTTGGGTGCAAGCAGGATGTGAAGATTTTACCTTCATGAGCGATAGGCAAAAGGTATGCACGTAGTTACTTGATTTCTATAATTTGTTTGAATTGTAATTAACATTCTAAATACTAATGTGTTCACAATGTAGGGTTTGATTGAAGCTTTAAACGCAGTGATTCCTGAAGCCGAAATTAGGTTCTGCTGTAGGCATATATGGGCTAACTTTAAGATTAAGTTCCCTGGAGAGTTGTACAAGCATCACTTTTGGAAAGCAGCAAGAGCTTACAACAAGGTATGGATGTGTCATAATTTACCTTTTACAGTTTGATTTTAATGTCGAACTAATTAGTAATAATTTACCTTTTACAGTTTGATTTTGATAGAGAAATGAATGAAATAAAGAATATTTCTGTTCAAGCATATGAATATCTAGCTGCTATTCCAGCTAAACACTGGTCTAGGCATGCTTTTCCTATTAGGAGTAAGTCTGGGATGTTGTTAAATAATTGTTGTGAGTCATTTAATAATGTGTTAGTAGAAGCTAGGGGAAAGCCCATTATTTCTCTTATGGAGTGGATTAGGAGATATGTGATGCAACGGAGTGCAGCCAAAAGAGAAGGGTTGGGTAACTTTAGAGGTGTGTTGATGCCAGCTATCTCCAAAATGATTGAAAAAAATTCAAAGGAAATATATGGTTTGAGGGTAATCCCAGTGGATGTGTCTGAGTTTGAGGTGGATGATGATGAAAAAAGTTACGTTGTGAACTTGACCAATAAGACATGCCTTTGTGGAAGTTGGAATCTTCTTGGGATCCCTTGCAAACATGCCATGGCTTGTATTTGTATTAGAAAATTGGATGCTAGTGAATTTGTTCATCAGGCGTATCTTGTAGAAACGTATGCAAAGACGTATGCTCCTAAGTTTTATGGTATGCAAATTTAAATGTGAAAATGATATAAGTATTTCAGATGCTTATGGAAAACCAGTTCAATGTAGGTTGAAGAGTAAATTGAATTGTATCAAGTTGAAGTGTTCGGTTATCAGCATTCAGCAGGAGTTGCGGTCTTTTGTAAAAGTGTTAATTGAACATCTTTTAGTGTTTTTCTTAATATCTTTGCGAGTTAGGGTAAGTCCAGTCTTTTAAATGGTATAATGGTGCATCCTTACTGATAAAAAGTGCCATTGGTGATTGCATGCAGGCACACACAACAGCTTTCTATGAAGGAGTGTTGGATTCAATTCAAGTTTAGATAAAATTGTATCCCGATGGAGATTTTTTCTTGTAGGATACATTGGTGTTTGGATACATTTAGGCATGGCCACGGTCCGGGTTGGCCCGGTTCCGGTTCCATTTGGAACCTGTCGCGACCGGTTCCGGTTCCGGGCGGTTCCAAACGGTTCCTTTGCGATTCATGAGGCGGTTCCGGCGGTTCCAACTCACGGGACGGGCGGGTCGGACCATCGGTTTCATTTTTATTTTTTCTTTAAATATTTATATAATAAAAAAATACTATAATATTGCAGACGTACCTTTGATGATTACTTGATTATTAGCGAAATTCATTGCTTGTCAAGTTGTCATCGTTATTAAAATATATACTAAAAAGAATGAAAAAAATAAATTAATAAAAAACGAATCAATGATAATGTCGATAAAGATGATTAATAAAAAAAGAGGGAGAAAATGGACTTGAACCTAGTACCCAAAGGAATACTAAGCTGCCTACGTATCCCGAAGAAATCAAAGCCCACGTAGTTCTTTGTCATACCTTTTATTTATAGTTGTTGAATGTTGATTTATCGTTGTCCGATTGATCCTATTCGTCTTCGTCATCATCATCTGGTTGGTTAGATGCTTCCGCTGACTCTCCTCCTGACGATGATGCAGATGTATCCATCATCATCCATGGATCATCATCGTCGTCTTGATCATCATCATTCCTTAGTCCTTGTGTTCGAATCTCCGCTTGATCCCAATCTTTCTTGCAAACACATATTTGAATACTTTGTGGAGCAAGACGAGATCTCTTTTCGTCTAAAACTCTTCTACCTGCACTAAAAGCAGACTCCGACGCAATTATTGACGCAGGAATTGCAAGGATATCCTTTGCAATTCTCGTTAAAATGGAAAATTTTACAGATTTTTATTTCCACCACTCTAAAATATTATAGCTACCTTGGTCTATTTCAAAGTGGTGTTTAAGATAACTATCTAATTCTAAATATGAGGTGGAGGAAGAAGAAGATGATCCTACAAAACTATCATCTTGACTCATTATATTAGCTATTACCGAATTATAATAAGAGGGACGTGCCGAAACGCTAGCACGCCTAGACGTATCGCGATTTGGGTTATATACACCAGCGCAATAATCATAGAGTTCTGCTAAATATTTTTTACATGTTCCAACATAATTATGTACATCGGTAGGCGGGCGATCTAACGATTGGTAGTAAAATCCTATTACTTTAGTAAGGACTTCAGTTTTATAACATGAGTCTAAAATGGTTGTAATTCCATAAATATAAGGAAAATCGGTAAAATATGCCTTCCATTTTTCCATCATATCTGCAAGAATCGGCTTCAAATATGGGATAGTGTCATCATGCGTATGTTTAAGGAGATGATAAAAAATAGTAATACACTCACTTATTACTAAGTGAACGTTCGGTTCATAAACATATGAAAAATTCTTAGTTGCGTGGTCATACGCTTCTAATACATTATGAACACCTATAGCTAATTCCCAAGTGTCATCAGCTATATAGCTATCTGTACACTCACTATACAGTTGTGTTATAACTGGACGATAAGCAATCGCCTTTCTTAATAAATCATTGGTTGAGCCCCAACGTGTAGGAGTATCTAATGACCAATACACTTTTTTTAGTTGATATTGGTCACATAATTGTTTATATCGTCTCTTCTTTCCAATCCTAAGCCACTTCACTATATCTCTTATTGGTTCTAATAAATCGCTTAATTGTTTTATACCTGCTTGGCAAGATAAGTTAACTTGTGGTCCCGCTGCCGCTTTCTGCATGAGTTTCTTTTGTGATTCCATGCTTCTTTGCCAAATGTTTGTTAAAAGATCTCGTACCACCACCTAACACGTATTCACAAAACGCAATAAATAAAGTTTAATAAAATATGAATATATAATGTATGTATAAAAACTTAAAAAATATTTATCTCTGGCGAAACTGTATGAAACTAAGGGCTTTACTCCTTGACTTTCACAAATTTGACAAGTGCATAAGAAAATATCTGGATTGTCGGTTGGTTCTTTTGTGAAATACGACCACACATGTGAAACAGCTCTACTACTAGGAGGTGGCATTGTAAGAAAAGGTTGTCTTACTGGTTCATCTTCATCTAAATAAATAATTTAAAATTATAAAACTATAATTAAATAAATAAATAATTTAAAATTTAATTAATTTGAAGAATAAAATTATAAAACTAACCGATAGTTTGGAAATTGACTCGTTTACCACAAGCTTGTCTTTGTTGTTGTTCTTGTAGTTGTTCTTCATGTGATCTTGTTGATGACTGTCGAGATACATGTATCCCAATAGGGGTCGTTGGTTCCTCTTCTTGTTCTTCTTCTTCATCAATTTGTATTTCTCTTTCCACTTCTTCTGCATAATTATGTAATTCTGGGTCGTACCCTTCTGGATAATTTGGTTCATAATTATGATTACTAATCGAAGGTGTTGTTGATACCGACGGAGTAGAAGTGGCCTTTCTTTTGGAGGAGCTGGAACCTCCCAATGATTTTGCCACTTTAGTAACTTTTTTTGAGGCTTTTTCAAAAATGAAGACATGATTGATAATATTGAAATAATAATAGAATTAAGAAATAAATAAATAATTAATAGTCTAATTATGTAATTAACTAAATTAAGAAATAATTAAAAGACTAATTATGTAATTAAGAGAATAATTGCGTAATTAAAGAATTAAGTAGAGAGAGTAAATAGAGAGAGTAGGAGAAGAGATGAGTTGTGAATGAAAATGATTGAAAGTGGTGGGTATTTATAGAAAAATCCCAACGGCTAGAAACGGCTAGTTTCCAATGGCTCTTTTCACGGTTCCATGGAACCGGTGGGCCGGTTCACCCGGACCGGTCCCGGTTCCGGTTCCATGGACCGTTGGACCGGTTCAACCGGACCGGTTCCGGTTCCAACCCGCGGTTCTTAGGTCCGGTTCATGCAGTTTTTTTCGGCGGTTTCACGGTTCCGGCAACTTTTTTCCGGCGGTTTCACGGTTCCGCGGTTCGGAACCTGTCGCAAACGGTACCGGTTCCGGATCCAATTCCAAGCGGTTCGGGACCGGTTCGGTTCCGGGTAACCCGCCCCGTGGCCATCACTAGATACATTAGTTGCTGCAATTGAGATTTACTCTTGTTTATGTAGTTTTGTGTGTATTGGGTAGTCTAGCTTTGTGTTGCTGCTAGCAATGTTTTGTCCCTAGCTAGCTGATGCTACCTCCTGATGCAGTTGGGGTGCTTTTTGGCATTCAGTGGATTGAAATTTAGCAGGGTTGGGTACTTTATGCTTTGGGCTAATGTTGTTGTTGTCTTCAGCTGTTGTCATTAGGCAATTATTGGGTTGTTTTAGTCAATTGTGTGGGAATCAAGTAAAACTAAAACAACAACTATAATCTTAACCTAGTGAGAGCATCAATAATGATGATCTAATTGTAATTCATATGACCAAACTAGAGGAAAAATAATATTAATGGTGATCTAATATTGGGTGGGTCGGGGAAAAGGTTGGCCAAAGTGGTCAACATGTGACCCGTTCAGCTAAACAGTCACCCATTTTTTTAAAAAAAAATTTCGTCATGTGTCGCGATCTGATTGGGCGCTGAAAAGATGTTTGTTGGCTTCTTGACACGTGGTTTGTCCTCTTTCCAGCTGTCCCGTTTTGATTGGCTGCCAAAAAATAGTCGTTTATTGTAATTAACGGCTATTTTCATATTTAATTAATTTTTTTCTTAAAAAAATTATACCAACGGTCATATTTTTTTAAGATCTATAAAATGAGACCCATATTGATTTTTTTTTTGACATAATTTTATATTTACATATTTTCTTCTTATTTTCCTACTTTTTTTTGTTAAAAAAAAAAACCAAAATAATCATTTTAAAAATCCCAAAAAACTTAAAATGTAACAACCCGACTTACCGTTGACTAGGTAAACAGGGTCATCACGGGTTTGTTTCCCAAGAAACTTAAATCACCATTTCAAAATTTGAGCAAAGGAGTCACCAGTTCTATGACATAGCTATATCAGCTAATTCTAAATCCAAACATCTAATTAAAACACAAAGTAATCATAAAAGTCACTCTATAAGTCCAATGTAACCATCACAAACAAGTCTAATATACATCTATCAAAAAAAAATATATATAATACTACACTTCTCACGTACTCAGCTCAATATAACATCTCTATAACTCTAATCATCACTGCTAAACCATCGTTCCCGACCGGTTTCGATCTGCAAACCACTAAAAGATGGAAACAACAGGGGGTCAGGTTTACTGAATGAGAAGTAATAATCTAAAACAACAAAACACAGTTATTCCAAACAAAGATTTAAAAGCAACATCATTTTCCTAGATCTATGTGCGTACAGAGAGTCTAGTTTGAGAGGTGCCCCATAGCTCTAAGGCTATGTCGCTCTCGGGTGAAGCTAGTCAATATCTGAATGACAATTCGTTTCAAAAACAGGGAGCAGGAACAATGTTCCTCAACTCCGTCAATGACCAGCTCGCAAGCCCGATCCATTGACCATATCATAATATCAACATAAGCAGTCACGACAACATTTGTCTCAATCAATTTTCAATTTCAAAAGAACTTTGATAAAACTATTTGACACGAAAAGTAGTCTGGCTAGACCCTTTAAGGGACTGCTACTACTCACCAAAGACGACGCTTCAAAGAGTTGGGTTCGATTCGCAGATATCAGCTAGAATGGTTCCGCCGAGAAATCGTCTCCTAAAGCATAACAATACACATAATCACAAAAGGGTGTTCGATACTTAATACTAACATATAACTTTATTACATCTCCTCATAAGACTGTAGCGTAACCAAGACTTTATTCTAACATTTCGAATCATTTAAATCTCACATGTTTTATTCTAATCTCCCCATTTTCCATCAAGATTTTATAACCATGACCTATAATTGTCAATTTCTCTTCAAGATTAACAACCTCCATGATTTTCCTTTGTATTTCCAATCACAAGTAAAACAAACATTTAACTCACCATTAACAATACTTCCAAGAATCGCATAATTCAATCAAGAATACCAATTATCCCTTCTTTAATCACTTTTGATTATTTCTCAACTAAGTTATCTAATGTTATTTATCTACAATCATTTCTCAACTAATTAACCACAGAGATAAGTATTCTACTCTACAAACTACAAGTCCACCAATTCAATATTAAACATCAAAATTTCCATCTACTCTAATATGAATAAGCATACCCACACTAATTCTTGAGATCACATCCTTCCATGAGACTACAAGATCTTGATGAGCACTAATATTAGGTATTTACTGAAATAAAATTCACAATAATCAGTTATTAATTTCATAGTGTCATCCAATCAAAGAAGAAAAACAAAATAACAATAAAACCAAATAATATAAAAAAGAAAAGGAGGAAAGAACGGGACCTTGTTTACGGCAAGAATCAGAAGCAAAATAAAGATTTGGTGCACAATTAAAACAGAAGCAAAATAGAATTCGGTTTCATCATTTTTGGCAGAATTCAGAGTTAACATAAGTTGATTTTGGCTTTCCCTTATTTTCGGCAGAATTTGAAGACCAAGGGCTCGAAATTTCGAAAATTTCAAAAGAAGAAAACGAAAATGAATTTAAAGAATTAATATAACTAATGCTACACAGAAACGCAAAGAGGAAAGGAACTCAAAAAGGACTATAATTGTTTCATTCTCTCGAAATCAGAGGAAGAGAAAGAAGAATCTTGTTACTTCGAAAATCAGAGACAAGGAGTACAAGCCATTGTTGTACTCGATTGTTGCATCGAGCGTAGGAAGATGATGGCCGCCATTGTTGCTTAATTTTAGAACTTCAAGTAACAATGGTGATTAGTCTATCTTTCGCAAATTCAAAGAATAAATAAGAAGGATGTTGCGAAAACTCAAAGGAATGTGTGCTGAAATCTATTTGTTCGAAAATCAGAAGGGAAAAAGATATGTACTATGTAGTAGCCGCCATTGCTGGTTCTTTGGAGGAAGAATTCAGAGAAAAGTTTGTTTATTGAATCTGGGTTAGGCAAGGCAAGAGGGAAAAGTGAACATTAGTATTGTTAGGGCAAACTGATTTTGGTATTTTTATTTGATTAATTATTTATTTTGTTATCTTAACTCACGATTTTTTATTCTACTCAACCCAAAATAATTTTCATTCTAATACTTATTTTAAATTTCCAATATTAATTTCTCAAATGTTACATAAAATGAATTCAAATAACCCAAATTATGGAAGAAATCAAAGTAAAAAAACCAAGAAAAAATTCCTCTAACAATCAAAGTGCTCAAATTTAGTGTCAAAATCCTCCATTTTCTCAAAACACTCCAAATTCTTCTTACTATATTCCTCAAAATATCCCAAATTCATCTTATTATGTTCCTCAAAACACCCAAAATTCTCAAACTATGTTTCACCACCATCATCAATCTCACAATGTCAACTCTAATATTGATAACTATTCAACTCCAATAAGGGGTGAAAGTTTAGACGAAAATGAGATGGAGTATGATGATGATGATGATGATCATGATGATGAAAATGAAGGAAATGATCAAGATGATCAATATGGTGAAGATGGAGTAAATTATGTTCATCATGTTGATGCTTTACTCTACACCTAACTATCATTTCAAGATCTACTTTCACAATTTGGTTCACCACCGAGCTTCACTCAATTTGTTCAACCATCTCAATAGCATCCTAATAATGAAGCCCCTATACCTTCAAAGAAAGGTTGGGATTTGATTGAAGATATTGCTCTTATATGTTCAGTCATGAACACAAGTACAGATCCAATTGTGAGCACCAACTAAAAGATAAGAGTGAGGTGGCAAAAATTTAAGGATGCTTATGAAGCAGCGAGGATGGAACGTCCCCATCTGATCCCACGAAGAACCGCCGACATGCTTAAATGTCGTTAGGGTAGAGTTGTAGCATGTTTGAAGTGGTCTGGAAGTTATGACGAGGCTCTTAGGAGGAAGAAGAGTGGCACGAGAGACGAAGATATGCTTAAAGAAGTGCATTTAATCCATCAAGGAAAACACGGTAACTTTAACTTGATTGAGCAATGGAAAATTTTAGGAAAGTATAACAAGTGGAAGCAAGTGGTAAAAAGTAATAAAAAAAACGATTGGATCAACAACCAACTGGTGGTGTTAGTTGTGAAAGTAGTGGGAAAAGATCAAGGACGGAAGAAGATTCTAAAACACCAACAAGTGAACCTCAAGGAGGATCATCTACTCGCCCCGAGGGTGTGAAGAAGGCTAAGGCTCGCATGACTAGGAAAATGGTTGCAGATCAATCAATTCAAGCTTTGAGTGCATTTGGAGAGAGTCTTCGACTTAATTCAGAAATAATGAAGGAGAAGACAAAACTTCAAAAACAAAAAGAAGCGCCGAAAACAAAAAAAACTTCAAATGGAAGAATATCGAATGAATTGGGATATCTATCAAACATTAAGCAAAAAGGAAACTCTTCAGCCATGGGAAGCTGATATGATGGTTCAACTAGGACAATACTTTCAAAATTACAATCGTCAGTAGATGGTTTAATTATGTAATGTCTTAATTATGTTTTAATTATGTATTATTTTTAATGATGGTTTAATTATGTAATTTTTTAAAATGATGTTTTAATTATATAATGTTTTAAAAGGATGTTTTAATTATGTAAGGTTTTCATGCATTAGTTCTTTTCTTTCCATCACCTTTTGGCATGCATTAATTCTTTTCTTTCCATGACCTTTTGGCATGCATTAGTTATTTCCTTTCCATCACCGTTTGGAATGAATTAGTCTTCTCATTTCCATCACCTTTTGGCATGTAATAGTTTTTTCCTTTCCATCACCTTTTGGCATGCATTAGTCTTCTCATTTCTATCACCTTTTGTCATGCATTAGTTTTTTCCTTTCCATTACCTTTTGGCATGCATTAGTCTTCTCATTTCCATCACCTTTTGGCATGCATAATATTATATATATGCACATCCACATTCGATTGGATGTATAACTTTAAAATGAGATTTTATAAGTTCAATTTTTCCTCATCCACTTCAAGTTCTTCATCTTCTGATGAACAGAATGAACTGATAGATAATATGGTTGATTATGCCTTTCAATATGCTATTCCTCCTATTGTTTCAACACTACAACCGAGGGTGAGAACCGAAAAAAATGTCAAATTCAAAGAGACCATTCAAAAGGTCATTCCCAACTATTTAATGACTATTTTGCTGAAAATCCTACATATTCTTCTCGATTGTTTCGACGTAGGTTTAAGATGAAGAAACATGTATTTTTACGGATAATGGAAGTTGTCTCCAATAAAGATCCATGGTTCACTACCAACATTGATGCAACTGGTAAAAAAGGTCCAAGCGCTTTACAAAAGTGTACTGCAGCTCTTCGTATGCTAACATATAGGGTGGCTGCTGATCAAGTTGATGAGTACCTCCGAATTAGCGAAAGCACAGCACAAAAAGCACTCACTCATTTCACAAAGGGAATAATCAACCAATTTGGGCGACATTATGTGAGAAAACCAACACCACAGGATTTGACGAGATTATTGGCCTTTAGTGAAGAACGAGGATTCCCTGGCATGATCGGTAGTGTTGATTGCATGCATTGGAAGTGGAAGAATTGCCCAGCAACATGGAAAGGGCAATATCAACGTCGAGCTGGTGTTGCAACATTAATTCTTGAAGCAGTCGTTGATCATGACTTATGGATATGGCATGCCTTTTTAGGGATGCCAGGTTCATATAATGATCTCAATGTGGTATATCGATCACCTCTTTTAGTTGATTTGTTTGAAGGAAGAGCACCACCTGTCAATTTCACGATGAATGGAAATCAATACGGCATGGCTTACTATCTCACTGATGGCATTTATCCTAAATAGGCTACTTTTATTCTTTCTATTACTGAAACACAAACACCAAAAGCAAGGTTATTTGCCCAACATTAAGAAGCATAAAGAAAGGATGTGGAGCGAGCATTTGGGATGTTGCAAGCTCGATTTGCAATAATTAGAAAGCCCTCACTTGCTTGGGATGAAGAACGACTCTCGGATATAATTACTTCTTGTATAATTATACATAATATGATAGTGAAAGATGAAAGAGATACATACACACACTATGCTAATGGTAGAGAGTTCATGGGAGATTGCCCACAAGGTCAATCGGAAGGTACAAGTGGATTAAATGATGAGTTTGAGTATTACACAGATATAATTGTTGATATCAACCGATACTTGGCAAATAAAGATGATATTGAAGATCGACAAACGCATTTATCCTTAAAAGATGACTTGGTTGAAAATATCTGGCAAAACTTTGGAAGGAACCGCAATTAATGTATCATTTAAAATTTTAGTTTTTTAATCTGTGTATTTATTTTATGTATGCGCATTGTAATCTTTATTTGAAGTTAACGAATTTTCCTTAATTATTATTAATGTCTACATTTATATTTATTAAAAAATATTAGTTTTATTAAAAGAATAATATTTTTTAATTAATAAAAAAGTAGATCTATTTTAATCAAGCAAAAAATTATATTAACTTTGTACATGAAAATATTATTATAAAAAAATAAAGATAAATGTTAGATAAATTAAGGGAGAGAAATTATGGTGGGGTAGAAAAAAAAAAAAGAAAGAGAGGATGATGACCTTTTAAAAGAGGTCATTGTTAATCAAATTAGGTTGAAAGATGAACTTTTAGGAGAGAGAAAAGTTGTGAAATAGTAAAATGATCTTTTTTTTTGTCATGAGTAAGGATGCTCTAAGGAGATATTTTAGGTTGATGTTGTTATTGTCTTTTATGTGCGCCTTTAACGTATTTTTCAATTTTTTATATTAACAATATATTTGTTTTGATGTGACTTTCTTTATTTTATATTAGTCCAAAAGATTGATCATATCTGGTGTCATTAATATCCAAAGTAGTTTTGCTATTTTGAGATGCGAAAGTTTTGACTTGCATGAATTTCAATCATAGAAGATGTTTCCTTTATAATATATATATATATATATATATATATATATATATATATATATATATATATATATATATATATATATATGTATGTATGTATGTATGTATGTATGTATGTATGTATGTATGTATGTATTTCTCTTGTAGTTAAAAATTTAAGATATAAATATAATAATAATATTAGATATATATTAGTTTGTAAAATTTTTTATACTGTTGGTTCTATATAATTTTTATTAAGTTATGTTGTATATTTATAAAAAATATAATGATAATATTTTACAATAATATAATGCTTTTAGTTTGTTGCCAAAGGAATTTGAAGATTTTGCAAAAAAAAAAAATGGTGCAAGTAGTTTGCAACTATATAGTCGTTGCAGAATATAGCAATATAAATTATTACCTATATTTTTTCCCAACTTTAGAATCGTTGTAAAAAATATATTATCATGTAATGCAACAAGAAAAGTTGTTGCGAAAAATGAATTTTTAACAACAATAATTCTTGTTGCCAAAAACATAAAAGCTTTGGCCATGACTTTTCACGTTGTAATAAAGGGATTAGGAATTGTAACGACTAATCTTTCGCAACAATAAAAGTCGTTGTAAAAAACATCAGACTTTTGCAACTACTAAAGGCGTTGCCAAAACCTTTAGCTACGGCCGTACCCAGAACAACTAAAGTCGTTGTAAAAAAACACGTTTAGCAACGAAAAAATATATTTTGCAACGACTTGTATAGTTGCTAAACAGGATTTTTCTTGTAGTGAAAAGCTATGATATTCGATCCATCGTGAGTTTCGCTTTACTCGTATGCACAGAAGACAAGCTACTATTAAGCCCTCCTTGTCTTCTTTGGCTCGTTTGATTATTGCACGTCATGCTCGCTCGACCATATCCTCATACAAAGTTTATATAACACACCATCAAGCCTTTGTTAACACATGAGTACTCTCATCTAATGAATTAAACAAATATAACATTGGAAAAATTATCTAAATCAATCTGACATTTTTATAATTTTCCAACAATAATCCCACATATTGAATAATCATAGATACTTCCAATTCGAGAAGCTATTTTTCTAGAGTAAACTTGGGTAACTGAATAATCTGTCATAGTAGGTTATTTACCAATAATTTAAACTTTAAATTAAGGTAAAAATAGAGAAAAACTTTGAAAATTTACATAAAAATTCTAAATAATAATAAAAAAAAATTTAACATTTTATTTAATATTTTTTTGACATTTTATTTTAATTTATCTTTTTTTAAATAAAACTTATTACAGCAAGTTATCTGGTTACTGGGTATTTTTTAAGCAGATACCTCCTAAAGCTCGGTTAATCATTATATAAAATTATTGTAGAAAAATCATGAAAAACTTGAATTATTCTGGATAACGTTTCTTATATATATTATTTATGTTTATTAGAATTATTTCCCTCTCTTGTTGATGAGTTATATCTCTTGTAAAAAGTTTTACTTGTTAAAAACGAAAGATATGTCGCAAGTTAAAACTCCAACAAATACACAAAATAACAACAATAACATACCAAATACAGCACAATTTGTTCCTTAAATGCTACAATATATTAACATGGCTTTTAGTGGTCATTATGCAGGTTGTAAGGACTTGCACATATGTTGAACTTAAATGATAAGTGGTATCCTTAAATATGGCATCAAACTCATCTTTTTAAGACTTAAATCAATTTTATGACCATAATAATTAGTGACCACCACGTCTAAATCATTATTATGTACAACTGTAAAGTACAACATATAACAATTATATATATAGTTATGGTGAACCATGACATTCTTTCATAGGCAAAGTTTACTTGAGTTTAATAATACATATATAAATAAAAATTATATTTTGTGTCAGTTAGAATAAATATCACTATTATTTTCATTTGACAGCCTATCTCTTTGTTGTTAATTTGTTAGAATAATGGCTAAGCTTTCTTTCAATTACTTCAAATTGAATTCCATCATCATCACGGTTTTTGTGCTTGTAGCGCTTGTTAGTGCGGGTATGTCCTCTTCCTCTTAAATTTTCATTTTTTGGTCTGGAATTAATGTAGGTTAGTCAGAAGTGTACATTGTTCTAAACTAAACTAAATTTTTATTATTTTATTCTTGTTAGAATTTAAAAAATGGGTTTGTGTAACTTATTCAAGGGGAGTAGAGGTAACTCATATAAAAATTTAAAGGAGGATCACTATTAAAATCAATTGGTTACTCCTTAAGTCTATGAAGTGGTATAAAAACTTTTCGATCTCTGATGTGGGTAACAAATAAATACTTTGTGATTGTCCTTAGAATTTCAGCATAACGGAATTAGAAACCTATTAGAAATGAAGATATATAGTGTCCTTAGAATTAATGTCAAATGGTAGTCGTAGTGATTACTCATCAAGTTTATAAAACGATAAACATTTATCTATTTTTCTGATGTGGCTAATAAATGGGCAATTTAACAATTAAATTATTCATGTTATATTAAATGATGTTATTATATGTTAGATTACACCATGACAAAGATGCCTACTGAAAGAAAGGAAAATGAAAAGCCCTGCGGTACTACTTCACATGGAAACAATGTGCCTATTCTGAAAGAACCAATTATTTCTCAGAAAGGAAATAGTGTGCCTCAGCCTATCCAAGAAAAGGTGGTTCCCCAACCAAGCGAGCCTGACTGCGTGGAAAGTGGTAAACATTGTGAGATTACGGCACCAGGTCAATGCTGCTCCCAAACTTGTATCAATGGTGATTAGGATGCTACTTGCTTGTAAAACTATTATTATTTTTTTGTTTTTTAATGTACGAATTGTGGGGTGAATCTTTAATCTAGCCACTACGATCTACACCTTAATTGTTAAAATGATGAAAGTTAAAATGTGTTTTCTTGATTAATTACTTCTTACGTACCAAGAGGCCTATGAACGCATGTTTTTGTGTTGAATTGTGTGTTTTTCCAGGAATAAATTTTAGGTTAATTATTAATGTAACATACGCATGTCTTTAGCTAACTTTTGACATCTTGGGTTATTTGCAAAGGCTTCATTGTCATATAGGATGATGAACACATCTACAAAATGATAAAAGTCATAATTATCTATGTTTTGGGTCCACGATCCCAAATATAATTGGGGCTCATAAATTAGTTAAACAAACCATGGCTTGGTCAAGCCAAAGTCAAAGATAGTAAATAATATGGTTGAGCCTGCTCGATTTCGATTTACGTATCAGTTTGTTTTATCAATTATTAGTTCGTAAAGTAGATTCGGTCAGTTTTGATATCAGTACAGAGCCAACAATATAAATACTCACAAACATGTTAAATGAAGTAAGTTTTTCCCAAATTTTCTCTAAATAATTATACTGTCATATTCACATTTTACCTCTATCTGACTTAAATTCAAAGGGGCATTTCCGATTGTCGCTCCAAGATTAGTAATTGTTATTTGTTCTATAGTTTTAATCGAAGATCTTCAATCCCTTTCGATCACCTTCAAGCACCTTCAACCCCAAATGTTTGGACAACAAGACTCGAATTGGACAATCTTATACTTGGACACTGGACACTTCTACTTTGACATATAATAGACTTACTCTTCTCTCACCTCATACAAATTGTAACTAAGTTTCACATGAAATAGTTTGATGTTGTCTGTTGGGAAGAGTAACACCTCACTTTGGACTCAAACTGAAAGCGGTGCCTCCACACTCAAGCTCGTGTATGTTCATCAGTTAGGACCTCGCTCGTCTAAAGCAAACAACTCGGAATCATGCCCCAAATCTCAAACACCTAAATCCTTATACTAAGAGCTAGCATCAATAATGATGATCCAATTGGAGGTCATATGAACCAATTAGAGGAAAAAATTCATATTAATGGTGACCTAATATTGGATGGGTTAGGAAAAAGGTTGGCCAAATGGGTCATCAAGTGACCGGTTCATGTGAACGGTCATTTCTTTTTAAAAAAAAAATTCTCCACGGGTCACTTGTTGATTGGGCGAAGAAAACTGGCAGCCTGCTGCCACTTGTCGCGTTGTGATTGGCTGGAAAAAAACCCCGTTTTTTGTAATTAACGGCTATTTTCGTATTTAATTAATTTTTTTATTAAAAAAAATTATACCAACGGTCATATTTTTTTCGAAATCTATACAATGAGACCCATATTAATATTTTTTGACATAATTTTATATTTACATATTTTCTTCTTATTTTCCTACTTTTTTTGTTAAAAAATTCCAAAATAATCATTTCAAAAATCCCAAAAAATATTATTAATGTCTACATTTATATTAATTAAAAAATAATCTTTATTTGAATTTAACGAATTTTTCTTAATTATCATTAATATCTGCATTTATATTTATTAAAAAATATTAGTTTTATTAAAAGAATATTTTTGTTTAATTAATAAAAAAGTAGATCTATTTTAATCAAATAAAAAATTATATTAAATTTTTACATGAAAATATTATTATAAAAAAATAAAGATAAATGTTAAATAAATTAAAGGAGAGAAATTATGGTGGGGTAGAAAAAAGTAAGAAAGAGAGGATAATGACCTTTTAAAAGAGGTCATTATTAATAAAATTAGGTTGATAGATGAACTTTTAGGAGAGAGAAAAGTTGTGAATAGTAAAATGACCTTTTTTTGGATCATGAGTAAGGATGCTCAAATTCTAATCCAAATCCTGGCGGCTGGCACCCATCGTGACCTTTAAGAGTTTGAAAATTTTCTCACTAATTAGGTTCAAGAACGCATCACATAAGCCTTAAGGGAATTTCTAACTAGATTTTTCCCTAATACTGGAAATGAACAAGTTGAACCTTTCTCCAGGAGAGAACCTACACCGCCTACCCCACTCAACCACTATGTGGTGGATATGATTAAAAGTCAAGTAACACCGTCCACTCAAAACCATATGCTAATCATGTGCCTCATCATAAACGAACATCCTCATCAACCCACCTAGGGCAGTCATCATCATAACATTTATCACAATCAATATATCATCCCAAGCTTAATTGAGAAAGGGAGAGCCTAATTAGGGAAGGAATAATGTCTCCAATGTTCTAACCGAAGAAAGACACACTCTACCATGCATGTTAGAGAGATAATTACTAGCTGAAAGCTTTGCACTGCAAAACAAATGTTCGTGCCCTCATTGATTCTAAGAGAAACAAAAGAGAACATACTTATCAATATAGCCCGACTTCGACATGAGGAGGTATTCCATGAAATCCCACTAAAACAAGATCAAGACAAGTTTGAAGAAAGTGAATCAGCACATGAACCATTTTATTTTTAAGATCCCTATATTTGCTTGTATTTAAGTTATGTCTAACCGAAATAAGGTTAAAGTTTCTAACATGTTTTCCTTTGATGGAATCCAAGATCCTCAAGAACATATAGAATTACAACGGACTCGCTGGTCACTACATTTGAGGTTCTTCTTTATTAATTCTTTCCAAACACCTTAATCAAGTTGGCCCTATGTTGGAAAAATTCACTATCTTGCAGGAGTATTGAAAGCTTCTCACACTTGAGAGGATATTCTTTGATTATTTTGTAATCTCTAAGATGTAAGAGAAGGCAATATATTCACCTCATGTGATTCATCCAACGAGAATGAGAGTTAGTCTCCAATTATATCAAGAGGTTCCATGATGAAGTACTGACTATTACAAACATAAATAAGCTTGCCACTGTTTTCCGTTACCACCTAATACCACATTTTCAAATGATATTGCATCGGAATGAATTTTGTGAAGAAAACGAGATTGCTGAAGGATAATAAGCCTTGACCACTAAACTTGTCGAGAGATATTTCTACCAAAATTACACTAACTCTCTATTACCATTCCCATCATTCAGTATTGGATTCCAAACAGGCCATAAAAATGTTAAAAATAATGTTAGTTGAAAACTATGGGGACCACAACTATTAAAAAATATTCAAAGGAAGTTAATAATGAGAAACATTTGGGGACCATAAGCAATATTAAAATGCGAAAATAAAGTTGGTGGAAAATATGAGGAGACCATAAACATTGATAAAATATTAAAATGAGAATGAATAAGGCTAATATGTCCAAAGTTTTTGATATAAATAAAAAATTCATTAGACCACTTCCATTGGTGTAGAAATTTTGTTTGAGTGGAAAGTTTTTTGTGAGGTTTTTACTCCCATTAGTAAAAGCTCACCAAAAATTGCAAATGCTTACAAAAAACCTCTAAGTGAGTGGAAAATTTTAAGATTTCATCACTAGGGACCCACCATCCAAAATAAATTTTAAAATAAAAATTAAGAGAGTAAAAATAAGGGATAGAGTAAAAAAATTAGGAGGGAGAAAGTACTGAGGAACTATTTTTGTTTTTTCATTGATGGGATAAATTATATTACTATATATTTCCACACAAAATTTGATGTGGTAGACAGAAAAAGAGTAGAGAGAGATTGGTGGGGATATTTTTTTTACTCACCATTGAGAGTGCTTTTAGTGGAACAACAAATAAAATGATCCCAAACATCAAATGTGAACAATTTTAAGTAATAGATGAAATATAATAAATCTATAGTTTTTTTTAAGAAATATATAATCCTTATATTTAATAGTAGTGCATGTATTTAAATATCTTCTATTGTATAGTGATTGAAAGGATGTGAATATCTAGTCGTGAATACATAAAATGATACTTACATTACTAGATTTTAAGAATGAAGTTTGTGGTTGAAAGGATGTGATTCATCAAAAGTATTAGGAGGCCTAAAATGTGGCATAGGAGGTACATAAGATAATATAAAAGGCATAGATGGCGTTGTAATACAAGTAGGGAGTACTTGTAAGGGGCAGCAAATTTGTGTAAGCATAGTAGGAGTCGGAGTCAAATTTGAGACGGCGGTAGGCATGGGGTTAGGTCTTTGTTGGATAGAAAAACTACCATAATTCTGCTGGAGCATCATGGGTTGTGTGACCATTTGATGTGTGTATGGGTTTATCTGCTGGTTTTGTTCAATTGACTTTGACATCATCTGCTTGTTAAAACACAAAGCAAAAAAACATATGGTCAAACCTTAAGATTTGAAATAAATTTGCAATGTAAAAATTAAGAATGAAAAAGTATTGAGTAACACAAAAGGTGTTTGTCATTACATTAATTTGTAGCGTTAAGGATTTGATGTACTTTATAGCCTGCTCTAAAATGGACACATAATCTCCCTGCAACATTTATTTCACTAAGCACAATGATTACTCTTATAACCAAAGCTGAAATGTAATACATACTCTAACGGTCAGTTTGGTAGATAGTATCAAACGTTGGTAATGGAAATGAAAATCTTGCTATCTTGATGGTCATATTTGTCGAACTTTAATCATTTCATTTTCTTCGTAAATTTTATCCTAATGCATTAACATTGGAAGAGGTGGTATTAGGTAGCAATGGAAATTTAGAAACAAAAACTTATTTATGATTAAAGTTTCATTAACATGGGAATGACATTATATGAAATAATGGTAAGAAAAATCTTAAGGATAATAAAGGAAAAGAGAGGAAAATAAGTTAATTAAGAAGATGCTTTATTTAACTTTAGAAATGCGTAGGAGAAGAGAAAATGTAGGATTAGTTTTTCTCTTCAACATTCATTTTTTCTTGGAGTATGTAATATTTATACTTCTTAAGTTTTGTAATTTTAATTAAATCAATCAATTTGTAATTTACATTATTTGAAAGTCAATATAAATTAAGAGAAATTTATTTCTTAAGTTATATTTTGTTACTTCATATTGGTTACTACGTCTCATTCCTATAATTTGCATTTTGTAATAGGTGTTATATTAATATTATTTTATAACTATTAGAAGGTCAAATTCCGCTACAACTCTAACAGAAATGAAACTTTTGATGAAAATTTACACTATAAATCATTCACATTACCACCATTTAATACCACTAACCAAACGGGACGTAAATTTTATACAATTGAATCATTGACTGATAATAAAATAGTTCAATAAACTAACTATATACACAAAAGCAAATTTATATTGTTACTAAGGAATCCAATACCTTACCTTGTCACAATTCGGAATTAAGGATGGTAGAGTTCTCATTTTTGCATTTATGCGTACCCTTCGTTTGTGCTCACTACTCCGTCTCTGTAAAACTCTCTGCAGTGATTTAATTTTATCTTAAATATCTCTCTTCTTTATCTCATTATTATTTCAATATAGCAAGCAATGACCCCTGTATAAATTAGACATAAATAATTCCTTCCTCCATGATGATTACCGTTAGGAAGGCTATTTAAAGGTCCCTTGTGATTTATCTCATTCTTCTAATCTTGTTTACAAACTTATTTAAGTTCATTTATGTATAGATTTAATTATATCAATACAAGATATTTAAATTTAATGAGAAGAAGGATGTAGAATTGCTCACCTTTGATGAACTATGTTGACATACATTGTTATATTGTGTATCACTAATTTGCTTTGCCTTTAAAATTTGTTTTCCTTTCGATTCTCCGTTGCTTGAATTGTCATCTTTGAACTTTGATCTCCTGGTCTAATTTATGTTCCGTAAAAAGAAAAGTATCAGCCCAAGAATTGTTATTGATAATATGGCATTTCAAACAAATTAAAAATTTATACCTTTCATAACATAACAAATTTACCTTTAATTAATATGTTTAATATATGCGGATAAATATTGTTAGCCAATTTTTTTTTTTAAATTATAATCCTAACAGCAAATGCGAACTATGGTATTACAATAATAATAGAAATGAAATAGGGAAATTATCAATGGTGCCCTTGTACTATTGAAAAATTACAATGGTACCCAACTGCATTTCAGTGGTACCCCCCAATTGTATGGTAATTACAACCGTGACATTAATGATGTTATTTCCGTTAAATGTCCGTTAACTTTTGAAATTAACTTAACCATGGTTAGTTTGTAATTGTTTAAATACCCAGCATCCATTAAAAACCCAATTCTTGTTTGTGTTATTGGTATATCATTAAAAACCTAAAATCCCAAAAACCCAGATCAAATAACACAAAGCAGATGAGCCATGACGCAGCCTCCGGAATGCTCTGTAATATAGCAGGATTGTACGCCATAGAACAAATATCAAAACCAGGAGCTGTAGCACCATTGGGAGCAGCAAAGGACATTGGAAAAGTATGAGTCTGTTGAGCTTGTTGTTGTTGCTTATCACCAAGGTTACCATTACAAACACCAGCAGCATTGTTACCACCACCACCACCACCACCACCACCACCATACATTGAAGTAGGCGGAGTTATTAAAGCAAAGTTGGGAGAATGGAAGGGCATTGCAAAGTTCTGCCCATAGCCGTGAAAGTTGCAGTTAAAGTTACTAAGTCGCCAGCAAAGAAGGTTGCCGCGGTGAAAGCGAAGAAGCCTAAGAATCTTAAATCTCCGGCGAAGAAGGCAACTGCTGTGAAAAAAACTACACTGACGAAGAAAACTAAGAAGTGAAATGTTGGAAATTAGGGTTCTCATTAATTGAAATTAGGATTTGTGTTGTGTAAATTTGTCGATAAAGTACTTAAGGTTTGATTAGAGTACAAGTTATGAATGGTCATAACTTGTAGTGGCAGGAATTTTTCTATGGTTCGATTTTAGTTTAAACTTTTGTAAAAAAACTCGACTTAATTGAGCTGTTTTGCAATGGATATTAGTTTTCTAATTTTAGAGTGGTTTGTTCAATTTTCATTCTGATTATTGCTATTGAAGTGATTGTGCGTAAAATGTTTTCAGTTTTGATGAATCTAATTGTTTTTCTGAATGATATTGCAAAAAGTTTATTTCAAGAATTTACTGTTTTGAATTTAGTATATTTCAACAATTCGCTCTTTGATTTAAATGTAGATTCTCTCTCATGGATTTCAAGAAATTCGGTCATGGTTGCTGAAAAATCAAAGAATGTGGCTCCTGCAATTTGTAATTCCATAGTAACCATGGAAGAAGAGCTGCCATGGAAGAAGAGCAGCCATGAAAGAGAAAAGGGAAGAAGATGAAGAAACTAACCATGGTTAGGTTAAATTCCAAATTTAACGGACATTTAACGGAAAATTCATCATTAAGGTCACGGTTGTAATTACCATATAATTGGGGGGTACCACTGAAATGCAGTTCGGTACCATTGTAATTTTTCAATAGTACAAGGGCACCATTGATAATTTCCCAATGAAATATTACTGCAATTATAAACGGAAATATTCATCTGAAATTTTATACATATTTGTAGTCAATTTTACAGATTTAATTTTTATTTGTTGGGATGGGTTATTCCACATCGATAAATTGCCATATGGTTTCGGGATATATATCATGACTTATGAAATTTGTATACCTCGTATTTTCCCGTTAATATGTTGACATTCACAATAAGTCTAGCTCAATTTAACATGGTATCAGCACCGAAGGTGGTTCATGGTATGAATTGGCTTACATGTGAAAGGGAATTTTGGAAATACTTCACATATGAGACGGCACCCCACATCGATAAAATACTGGGTAATGGACTTGTATATATATTAAGTGAGCTAATCCTCAAACTACCATATGATTTTGGGAATCAACGAACCTCACCACGTATATGTGCAAGTCCACTGCCCATTATTTTATTGATGTGGGATCTTATCTCACATATGAAGTACTTCCAACATTATTCACAAAATGCATACCATCTAATAGCACTTCTGCGGAAAAAAAAACATATATGCAAATGGAATTCAAATACCACGAAAATAACATATGAAAAACCCTACTCAGCCAGATACATCGAGTGATAGCTTCAGCCCCAGTTATATAATTTTCTTACATATAACATTAAATATTCCACTTTTAAAATAAGAAGTGAATGTGACTCAAATTAGCTAGTGAGTTTTCATCTTGTTAGCTCTGATACATATTAAAAACCCAAATTAACCAAAAGTTAAAATTTGTGATTTAACTGGCATACTATGTTATATATTTTATATTAGAATGTTTTTTATTTTCATGAAAATTTGCACTAAAATTTTATCAATACCATAACTTATGGTTTGTTCACAAAATGATAGCAAACGTTAGTCATGTAAATACTGAATAGAATTATCGTAAGAGGATATATTGTTAAATAAGATTAGACTTATTCTGGATGTCATCATATTATTGAGAAAATATGAGGTGCATACACTTCATAAGGTAAGAAG
Organism: Amaranthus tricolor; assembly: GCF_026212465.1. Classification (NCBI taxonomy): domain Eukaryota; kingdom Viridiplantae; phylum Streptophyta; class Magnoliopsida; order Caryophyllales; family Amaranthaceae; genus Amaranthus; species Amaranthus tricolor. The sequence goes on from NC_080047.1 coordinate 34,579,340, forward strand.
ATACCATCTCAAAACCTTATGGAAATAAGAGGAAGTACTCTATTGACTTATAAAGTGTGCATACCATATTTAAATCATCTACATTGGATAAATCATCCCAACACCCCCTCACATCCGAACCCCCGTCAAGTTTGCATGTGGAAGTAATCAATTAGGGTGAAAACGCTATTTTTTCGGACTTACCATTATAATTATTAATCAATTATTGACTCTGATACCATGTTAAATTAGGTTGTATTTATTGCGAATGTTTGCGTATTATCGGGGACACATGAAGGGCACACACTTCATAAGTTAATATGATATCACCCTAAAACCGTATGATAATGGGAGGAAAGGTACCAATAACTTATAAATTGCATATACCATTTTTAATTAATCAATGTAGGATAAACTATGATAAACTATCACTTATGTTTTCTTTTTAATAGCTATAATTCGTCATTTTATCTTAGTGATACTTATGTCTCTTTTTGCAGGGCTCTAATCTCTTTCCTGGGGGTTTAAATTGATCACACACTTTTCTTATGTCCTCTCACTAGAGGGGTATGGTAGTATGTCCGCTATTTTCCCCCGAACCCTAACTCTATGTGGGACAAGTGACTAATTATGACCATAATCATGAGGTATATATACATCGTTAAAAAGTTATCACATAATAAAGAAAAGTGTAGTCATTAAAAAAAAGAAAAAAAAATACATTTTGTATTAATTAAATAGATTGTATTAAAATTAAATATTAGAAGTAAATTAAAATATTAGTGTCATTTTAATAGAAAAATATCTCAAAAGAATTAAGTTTTATCACCACTATTTAGAATGAAGCACCGTTAAGAAGCACTAATTAATAAATTAATTGGAAACCCTAGCAAGTGTGTGTTGGAATTGTTGTACAACTTGACCTCGTAAACACCATAGAAAACATAAATATAAATACAAATATCGAAACAATCTTATCCTCTCTGTAAACACAATTTAACTCGTACTAATTTTGGATTCTAGTTAAGCGATTGACAGCCTTTCTCCCATCGCATGCATTTGTCTTTCTTAATTTTGCATTCAAGTTAGAGCAGCATGTCCCAAATGTATTGGATCATCAAAGTCTTTGTCAAGTTAACTCTCCACTAAATTATTATTTTTTATATTATTTGTCGTCTCTTTCACAAGAAAGAAGCATCAGCAACGGGATATTTTTCTCATAGTATTAATTAATTATTTATGTCCAATTCTAGCTAGTACTATATTTCCTCCATTATATTACACTTATTATATTTGACTTATATTTGACTTTTTACGTTATTCAATATTATTTTGATCATTTATATCTTGAACTATATACATTTAAAAATTATAAAAACTTAATATTATGAAAGTATATTATTGAATGATTCAAATAAGATCCCACTTGACTATTTTTTTCTTACACGTTAGCGACAATATATAAAATAAACTTGAACAATGAATAGTGGCAAAAATCATTATGTAACGAGTATTTAAGAACAAAGGAAGTCGTTAATTAGGTAGCAACTAGGAAACAGACTTGGGATAAGCTATATCTCCTTTTTAAAATTCAGGAAACAGACTTAGACAACAACCCAAATAGGAAGGACAATAAGTATTTAGTAGCTTACTAGAAAATACCCATGCAATATATGGCTTTATAAAATTTTTGACATATTTATATAAACAACAAATTTAAAAATTTGCGGCTTTATGTTTTAATCGTCTCAAAATATTCTATACTCATTTAATATATAACATTAAAAAAAATTTATAAAATGTTGAAAAATATGATAAAATACACTTCTATGATTTTCTAATACATTAAATGATGTGATCTATAAAGTAAAATCAATCAATATGAGTAATATTATAGTCATATTTAGAAGTTATAAAGTCAAAGATAAGTCATTATAATAATGACATTATCATCGAGTTTTAGTGGGAAATTTTTTATTGAGAAACAAACACGTAAGCAATTTTAATTAGTAATGTCATTAAAAGTGTTTTATTTTAGTAATAGTTTTAGATTAGATAGATATTTATAAAGGAGGTTTATACTACTAAAATAAATTGGTCGGTCCCATCTCATGTTTATAAAGTAATGCATTTTTTTTTTTTTTACAATTTATATGTGGATAACAAATAAGTATTTTAATACTCTTAACGACAATTATTAATTTAACACGGAGAATCTTTGATGGGAATGCGTTGATTCACCTTGACCCCTGTTTCTTTTTTACTACCAATCCAATACCGAGGAAACCATTGCTCGTAGGGTTGGGCATGATCAAGTCCTCGGTGTTCATTTTCACAATTATATTATTCTGAGTTAGGTTACACACTATATATTTATGATTCATATATTAATTTAATCTCAATTTGTGTGTATCGTTATTTAATGATCACTGATTCTCTGTTGAGGCCGTCTCATTTTGAGATGACTTTAATTCGATTAGCTTAAACTATTAAAAAAAAACGCTTTATGCACAAGTGAGAATTCAGTTTTTATTTTTTTTTATATTTTTTATGGATCGGTCTTACGGTGAGACAGTCTCATATAAATGAGGGGTTGTTTATGATTTATAGTGTATCAATATGACTGAATGACTTGCTAAAATAGAGTTAGAAAAGATAAAAATTCTCACTTTGGTGTTTAATAAAAATATTTTCTAACCTAGTATTCTTATAGTTAAAAAGCTATATTTTTTAATTTGAAGACTTCAAACCTTTAGTGAGTATTACAAAAGCAAAAAAAAAAAAAATTGAAAATCAAGTTCTTCATTTACTTGGATCATATGATGTATTTAGCTAGCCAAGTGTTGGAAAGAATGAAAAAATTATTGCAAGTCGACATAATGAATCAATTAATTGCTATAAACTTGTGCATTGATATTTAAAATAATGATGAAGAATGATTAGTACATTGATGAATAGTGTGTATTTAAAAATATATTTACTCATTAGCAATGACTACTGATATTTATAATTATGTATATTATCAATTTATTTTTGAATTATCGATAAGAATTTATAAGTGCTTTTAAAAACTAAAGGCTTAAAGTCTCCAAATTTAAAAAAAAATATAGATCCTAATAAGAACATCAATTTGAAAAATGCGCATAACTTTATAATTTAGTCTCCAAATCAAAAGTATAGCTCCTTATTAACCATTAGGGTTGGGTTAAATTCTAGTCTGACAACATTTATTTAATCTAGAAATAGTTGGTTTTGTTATTTGTTTTTACCCTCATGGTCGTTGTGTTGGAGACCTATCCAAAACATGATCATGCAACACATTTTTGTTTTTATTTTTGGGAAAATTAACCTAAATCCAACCTTTTTATAATTTTCTTATAATGTTAACTATGAATAATCCAACTTTATGGGGAGCAATTTCAGATAATCAAATTACTTGTTATAGTAAATTTTATTTTTTTTACAAAAAAGAGATAAATTAAAATAAAATGCTAAGAAAATGTAAAAAAAAGTTAAATTTTTTGAAAATTTTTTATGTAAATTTTTAAAAATTTTCTCTAATTTTATATTAATTTTTAGTTTATTATTTTTATTAAATTATCTACCATAGTTGGTTACCTAAATTTACATTAGACAAATACCCCATAAGGTTGAGATTATTCATGAAATAGTTAGATAGGATTATTGTATGAAAATTATTTAAGTAAATTTCCTTTATTTTATGTCTTTCAATAGTTGATTTATAGTTTTTTATTCCTAAATCATAATAGCAAAATGTATGCCTTTTCCCTTGACTTGCACTTTTATTGGACGCCAGTAAGCCACCGCCACACTCCATTCCCGCTTGCCAGTCACCACTACACCACCAGATCTACCATCTGTTTCTCAAATCTTTAAATCACAATCGAAACACAAATCATCACTGGGTAAATATGTTTTCAAATGTTTCACTTCAATCTCGATCTGATATTATTGTTATCTTTAACTTAATAATTAATTTACATTTTTGTTTGATTAATTTTATATAATTTGAACATAATATCTTCTCAGTTATAAGAAGTGAACATGATTTTTCTTAAATTATTAAAGGTAAAATTGTCAAAAAATACTTAATAAAAAGAAATTTTCAAAAAAGTACTTATTAAATTTTTTTTTTCAAAACATACCTAATAAAAAATTTTCTTTTCAAAAGAGCACCAACTAACAGTTGGGGTTAAGTTTTCCATTATCTTTTTTGCCCATCTTTAAAAAGAGTACCTAATAAAATTTTTCTTTTCAAAAGAATACCTAATAAAATTGTTCTTTTCAAAAGAGTACCTAACAGCTAGGGATAATGATGTAGTTTGTGGAGTTATACTAGGATGGGTTCTTGTAAATCCTCTTGTAATGGCCAAACCCTCCACAGTTCGCACACTTGTTTTGCTTGAAGTCCCTTTCAACAAAATTCTTGTTCTTCTTCTTTCCATCTCTACCCTCATCAAACTCGGGCTTTTGCTTCTTTTTTGTAGGTCTTCCTGGCATATTTCTAAAAGATGGAAGAAGAGGCTTATCCAATTGAGAAGTTGGCCAATGCCTATGACCAGGCATTCCATAGAATGTTGGAGCATAAGTTTTTGCATGTTGGCAATAACAATGTTCTAAAAGTTATATATGATGTTGTGTTTGTATTGGATAATTATGTTGTGTTCTTGGTACTCTTTTGAAAAGAAAAATTTTATTGGGTACTCTTTTGAAAAGAAAAATTTTATTAGGTACTCTTTTAAAAAGAAAAATTTTATTAAGTACTTTTTAAAGATGGACAAAAAAGATAGCGGAAAACTTAACTCCAGCCATTACTTGGTACTCTTTTGAAAAGAAATTTTTTTATTTGGTATGTTTTGGAAAAAAAAATTCTATTAGGTATTTTTTTGAAAAAAAAATTTATTAAATACTTTTTGACATTTTCCCATTATTAAAATATTGTTTTTGTTTATTAGTTTAATATTATTATGCTAGATTTAATCGTTTAACATCGAATCTCTTAATTTGTGGCGTGTAGGGTAATCTTCAGATAAAATTATCATAATGTTTCTTTATCATTGTCAAAATAATCTTTTATTATCATTTATCTATTTTATTTATTAAATATTTTAGAAATTAAACTTTTGATGAACAATCTTTATAAATTAATAAATACTTCAGCATAAAAAACAAATAATATATTCTAAAAAAACTTTAATCGAAAATCTATCGTAGCTTTTAAATTTAAAACTATTATATTCCAAAAACAACTTTTAAAGATCATATGTCATCGGTGTTCATTTCCACAATTATATTATTCTGAGTTAGATTACACACTACATATTTATGATTCATAATTTCAATTTGTGTATCATTATTTAATGATCACTGATTTATATTAAATTAAATTTTTTACTAGATTAAACTTATTTCATTTGAACATAACTTATTTTGACTAATCGCTATAGTATGTTATTATCCATTGCATTTACTGACATTGACAAGAACTTATGTTATTAAGTTTTTTCTAGATTGGACTTATTTTTACTAAATATAATTTTCTTTTATAAAATATCATTATTTTAAAGTAATATGAACAAAGTTTAATATTTATTTTGTGTTAGGTAGTATGCCAAGAGGTGTAGGTTATTTGTAAATATTTTTTATGTAATTAGCAATAAAATTTAATTCACTGGTGTTTGCACACTAAGATCCAATTTAATTCACCTAAATTTTGTTTAATTTTAATTTTTTTTACTTAAGAATAAACGTTTTAGATGAAAATATTTTTTGTTGACCTAATCATATTTTTATTCATAATTTTATATCCTTTGTACTATCAAATTGAACTTTTTTTTAAAATAATATAATTTTCAAATAAGATGAAAAAAAGTACTAGTGCTTCTCCTTTTACAAACAATTGTGATTTATGTGAGAGTGGTGGAGGACATTAAATAAGGTAATACTTTAATGCTGTAATCTTGAATTTTTGACATTGTTTAGTGATATATACTTTTTATGCATGTCAATTCTAATTTATATTATTAGTTATAAATAAAATTTTTTAAAATTATAGATTTAGTAATTTTATTTAAAATCTATTTTCTATATTTTTTGAGATAAAAATCCATTACGAGTTTAGTCTACATCCTCCTTATTCAACATTTTTCAATAATAGCTGAAACTTCTATACTATACTCAATAATAAACTCCATTGCTGAGTTCAGATGCTTATGTAAAATATTGAATGTGCTCCATTACTGAGTTAGGGATAGAATATATCCATTAAACTACATTTGCCGAAAAAGATATCAAAAGAATTATATTTGAATTTTAGGATAGTAGTATATTCATTACTCACTCGTAAAAATAAATAATTAACATATTTTAAACCTCAACTATCGGCTTAGGTTTTTGATTGAGTTGGTTCATTGACATAGTATTAAAGTCAACATGACAAGAGGTCACGAATTTCGAACCTCAGCCACTTCTGCATGGTAACCATGATGTGGAATAAAAAAAGATATTCTACATGGTAGGTACAAACTTTACAAAAGGTCAGTGGTAACAAATCTTTAAAAAATTTCCACAAAATAGCATTGTACTTTTGGAATTTCATAACTTAACGTATAATTTAATGTTTTTTGGGCATTAATGTTACGACAACTTAAATTCTAATTATACAATGCTATTTTGTGGAATTTTAAAAAAAGGTTACTGCATTTTGATGAAAAAAGACAAGGGTAAAAACGAAAACGTATAATCTAACGTTATTCTTTGGGCAATAATCGGTCTCGAGTTGTCATCGGTTAATAATTGGTTCGGTTTAGCCGGGTACAGATTGGGTTCGGGTTTTTTTCAAGTAGAATTCGGCTACAAATTACGAATTACGAATTACGAATTACTAATTACTATCGATCAAGTCAGTATCAGATTAAGTTGTTAGTCATTTTTTAATTGATGATAAGGTTCCCTTCACTTAAAGAAAAATAGTTAAAATGCAAATCAATTAGTGATCATTATTATATTGTTACTATTATTTGTTTGATCGAAAAATTAAATTATAAAGTTCTATCAATTTTCATCTAATTCGATCAAAAGTAGTTAAATAAACATTGATCATTGATTATTAACTCTAAATATATGAAACCATGTATTTATAAAAATTTATTTTATTAAAATATTTATGACTTTATTAGAATAACTAATAAGATGATTGAATATAAGTCGATCATATTTCTATGTAAAAATTTTGTTCAGGTTTACAACAGTTCGATTTAAACTTCGTTCGAGCTAAGTCGGTTTTAGTCGGATCGAGTTCGGTTTCGAGCATGATTCGGGTCGGATATGACTCGAGTCGGTCATTATTAGGTTTGGCTAATCTCGGTTAACGGTTATGTGTCGGTTACAAAAATCAGTACAGCTCGACTTCAGTTTTCTCATTTTCGGTTGTCAACCGATTCGGGTATAATTTCGGGTCGGGTAATGTCTGTTCGATAAACCTAAAATAGGAACACATTTTCGGGTCGGTTTACTTTCGTTTTTGGTTCGAATTTTCGAGTCGGGTCAATTTTAAACAGCTCTAATCATATACAATATCTCTAAAAAAATATTTTCTCTCACTTAAAAAAGTTGAAAACTCAAATAATACAAAATGAACGTGTTTTTTCTTTTCTATTTGATAGACAGGACTAGTATCCTTCATTATCCTCTTAAAGACTAGCTTATCTCTAGTTTCTACTTAGGTAAATCGTTTTTCACATAATGAATATATGCTTTATGGATATTATATTAACATGCTAGTATACAAACTCGTGCAATATACAGAGTTTATTAGTATAGAAATATTTATAAATATAAATTTCTAAGAAAGATGCAATTGTATATAATTAAATTATAATTATAATATTATTACAATTATAAGAGTATAAAAATTTTAGTTAAGTTTTTATAACCACATAATTATTGATTGATTTAATAAATAATTATTGATTATATATTCTGCCAAAAAGTAGCTACTTTTGTGAAATAAATAATTTTGTGAGAAAAATGTGTCAAAATTGACAAATTTACAAACTTATGGTCCACATAATACAATAATTCACTCATTCTCAATAAAATTAAAACATATGATAGAGCTCCTAGAACATGTTATCTGTCATTTTTCAACAAAGTTAATAATATGTATGATGTTGAAATTCGTTAAATTAAATAAAATAGTTTATATTATAAAAGATATGTATTACTAGGTATATAAAATACTTTATCCGTTTCAAATTACTTGCAATATTAAGATTATTAAATTATTATGTCATCATTCTTAATTTGTGATTGATTTTTTGTAAAATCATAATTAATATAATAAATTTTTTTAATATCACAAGATCGCATTTAAAACTATAAAAATGTTCTATTTGATAAAACTCTATAAAAATGACGATTTAAAAATTTAAGTTCTTTTAGTATTGTATGATTCCATATTCCTACTATTGGAAAGAGTGAGAATAGTTTGCGTCAAAATTATGATCATTAGCTTGTCTATTTGTAGATATATGTTCTTAAGCATATTTTCATCTCTCATGCTTTTTCAACCTATTTCTTGATTAATTCATTTCCTTCTGACAACTAGCATAAAAAATGATTATAATAAATATCCACTTTGAACAAATAAGCCAAAAACTAGTAACTATCATTGGTCCGGACAAGGAAAGAAGGCGGTAACTCATACATACAAAGAATGATAGAGCCAAATAATCATTCAGGTTAAGAAAGGTCCTCAGAATAAAAAATTCCTATAACGAAAAGATCCTTGACCAAAAATTAGTTTCTATTACACAAAATAAAATTATTTACTACAAATTATATGGAGAAAAAGTTTTTAAAAATATTATTTACTACAAATAAAAAGTTTTTAAAATTGTTACCACTTAAAAAAGTCGAAAGGTTAGATAATATAAAATAATTATTTTTAGTGTTCAAATCATGTACTCATGGATTTAATACTTTTCGACACTTCCATAATTTTTCTAGGTCTTCAAATCATTAAAATCAACCAACTCGTAATTATGTGTGTCACGTGACTTCCAGTGGATCATAATACCAAAAACTTCTAATTTTATTTATTTCTATATTATTTTATCAAAACTTGATTTGTTTTCCAATAATATTACAATCAAACAAACTAGTATTAACAGAATGCTGCTATAATTCAATAATATTTTTAGAAATTTTTGATAATTATTTGTAATAACTAAATTTTTTGGTTGAATAGATTCAATTATTATGGCCTATTTGTTCAAAGTGGATGTTTATTACTAATAATTTGCATGCAAGTCATTAGAAAAAAAGGAATTTGGAGAGTTATATTGACAAAAAAAAAAAAAAAAAAAAGTGAAAATATGCTAAAACATACATTTATAAAAGGTACATAACGATCATTGTTAGAGTATATAACATATCTTGGGGCCTCAACCATCAGCTTAAGCTTTTGGTTGAGTTGGTTCCTTGACATGGTATCAGAGCCGATGGTTCGATCAATAATTTAAAAATGGTAGGTTCGAAAAGAATGGCGTTCCTACCCTAATTGATTACTCACTCTATACAATATTTGCAGTTTGAAACATGCTAATAGTTTGCAAGCATAAGTTAAAACTAGGGACAAGTTAAGCTAGCCTTAAGAGGGATGAACATCGAGGATACCTATCCTGTTTGTCAGAAATTAATGAAAAAAGCACCCTTTTTCTCAATGTCAGTCCTAAATCAAAATTGTTAGAATTGGAATTTTACCTAGGATCATTAAAAAACCCGTAGGATCATAATCGAAAAAATCATATTGTATAATCTACAAATATGCATTAATGTGTTTTGGATTAATGATTATCAATTATATGTGTATATTTGACTTATTTGACTTTATTATTAAGTTTTGAATAAGAATACTTTTAATAATATTTTTTAAACTGCGAATTTAAAAACTTGAACTTTATGATGGTATTATAGAATTATAATCATCAAATATTAATATCTAGATTATATGAAAATATTTTACAACTGAAACTACCTTTGTAGGATCAGATCATTAGATCGAAAGATCGTAGAATCGTGTTATAATTTTACCAAGAGCTAAGTAAGATCGCACGATTTATTAAGATCCGATCGGATCGATCGCTTATTTTCGGATCATGAGATCGCAGAATCGTAAATTAGGATCGGAATTCTAATAACTATTGTCTTAATTGAAATCTTAAAAACGTGTTGAGGCTACAGTTTGGCAATAAACATATATATATATATATATATATATATATATATATATATATATATATATATATATATATATATATATATATATATATATATATATATATATATATATATATGCATGTCTCAAGCTAGAAGAAGAGTTTTCCAAGCTTGAGTCATCAACACAATACACTAATTAATCCGAGGCTTTAATCATCTAACTTAAAGTTAAAGTTTAAGCTAATTGATGAAATCTCAAAAATAATTTAACCTTTTTATGATTTTTTTACAATGTTATCATCTATTATTAAACAATGATTAATTTTAAATTTAGATAGTATTTTCCTAGAGTAATTTTAAACTCGGGTAGTAGAATGATCTGCTATAGTGGGTAATTTACCAACAAGGTAAACTGAATATTAATGTAAAATTATATAATAAATTTTAAAAATTTACATAAAAAATTCTAAATAATAAAAAATTAAGAAAAAAATTTAAAACATTCTTTTATATTTTTTTCAACATTTTATTTTAATTTATTGTTTAAACAAAAATAAAACTTGTTATAGCAAATCATCTGCTTCCATGGTTTACTCTTGGAAAATAACCACTAAAGTTGGAATTATTCATGATTAATCAACAGTTGAGATTATTGTAGGTTAATTATAAAATTATTGGATAATTTTAGGTAATTTTTTCATGTTTTAATTAATGAGTAGATCAAAGTTATAATATGAGATCTAATTTTTTTTAGCATTGTATTAATAAGTATATTTTTTAAGAATAATTGACCATTCTAAAAGAACACTCTTTTTTTCCTATGAATTGTTCTTTCAAATTCTAATATGTTTTACAATTATTTGGCTTAAAAGTTGGTAGATGCCGTAATTTTTTTTGATTTTCAAGTTTAAAAATTCAAATTGAAAAAATCAGAAAAAAAATAAAAATAAAACTAGCATTCCAAATTTAAAACCAAATCAAATATATCAATTATTAGTGAACGAGTAATAATTACTCAAAACATAAAAACTACCTCAGTTGGATAATCTTGTGCGGTTGCATGGGCAAAATTTGTTGGAGCTTCCAGATGATTATAACCAGATTGAGTAACTGTTGTTGCTTGCAAAGGAACTTCCGATAAAAATTCAAAGATATCATGCAATGAGTATGAGTTGTTATTATTATTGTATCCCTCAAAGGAACACGAGTTAAAAGTTCCATCCATAATTATTGTTTAAAGTACTTTTTAATATTCATTCCACCACTTACCTGCTCATTTCTAACATTGAAGTTCATATAAAACCCTAGCTAAGATAATTTAATAGGCAAAGTTTGCCATTGACACTTGTACGGCTGTTGGGCAATTTTTTTCACTCAAAAGGATGGGGAGATGCCACTTGCACTTTTATTGAAATGTTATTACTTTATCAATAGGTGATGTAATAATTTTAATGTTGTAGTGATGTAATATTTATTAACGTGTTAGTGATGTAATAAAATCAAAGATAATAAAAAACTTTTAGGATTTCACTTTAGTTCACTACTAGATAGTGCCCGCGTGATATACTACTTTATTAAATTTTTTCACGTATTTGTTATAAACAAAAAAATTAAAATTTACAATTTTATGTTTCAACCATCACAAACTATCATATATACTCATTTAATAAATAAAATAATAAAGATTTTATGAACAATAAACTAATTATATTAATATAAAAACTAGTAACAAATATAATACCATCAATAGTTCGATGAGACTCTAACTTTGAGATTATGATGGTTTGTGTCAGGGCCATTCGTGGGGTAGGCAAGGAGTGCCGCCGCCTAGGGCCCAGCATACGTAGGGGTCTAGTTTTAGTATAATTCGTGAGTTTACAATAGATGTTTTTAGGAAGAATCCATATTTGAGATAGGAGGAAGAAGATGAATCTTGAAAAGTTATTTTATTTAAATATAAAGGGATTCGTCACTATTATTTTTTCAAATATTTATTAAAAATCAGAATCGATCTTTTATAAGAAGGGCCATATCTATTTGTCTATTTAAAATTGTTATTATTAATAGTATTATTTTCTTTCAACAAATAACTATTAATACTAATCTCAAAGAAACAAAGCTATTCATAATTCTCAAAAAATGTGGACTCAGCATATGGCAAATAAAGTAGTTTTGAAAGGTGAGCCCTTGAGAGTTTTAATTTAGAGTATTTATGCCAGCGCAATTGATTCTTAGACTAGGAGAAGTATTTTAAATAGGGCCAATAAAAGTTGATTCGACCTGCTAATTTGATGTGAATCTAATATGAAATAAGTGGGTTTGGGTTGAGTCTTTTGACCCAAATAATTAAATGGGTCGACCCAACCTGATCTGTTTGGGTTAAGTTTAAGTCAAAATTTTAAACCTGAAAAAAGCTGTATAACCCATTTAATTAAATGTATTAATTTCGAGTTAAATCAATAAGTATAAGCTAAACATAGTTCATCTAATATTTTCTTATTTTTCATAGTAAATACAAAATAAACAACAAAAAACTTAAAGTTAAAATTAAAGCCTAAAAAATTAGATTTAATTAACCTTAAAAACCTTAAAATGAAAACAAAAAAATTATAAATGAGTTAAGTGGGTCGAAATCAAGTCAACCTGATCTGTTGCAGGTCGGATCAAGGTTGTTATTTTTGACCAAATTTACTAAATGAATTGGGTTTGGATCCAGGGTTTTTTGACCTGTTTATATATGACTTGAACACGAATCCAACCCAACCTAATATGTTTGGCGTAATTTTAAAACAATACATGGAATATACTAAAAGATTCACTAGCTGTCAAACTAAACCTCGACCCCGTAAAACAAAATTGATTCCATTTTTCCGATGCGTTTGGTAGGTTTCACCCAAAAAACAATAAAAGGTTTCCAAAAGAGTAAGACATGCATCTACACCTGGGAGCCTTACATTGCTCCAAAAAATAGGACTACATGAACTAAAGTCAATTTCACCTTAGTTCTTATTGTTTAACTTTTTTTAGGTTTTTCAATGTTACGCTTTTGTCCTCGTTTTGCTTGAGTCCTATTTATTTTATCATTATTGAACAATCAACTTTAAATTATTCTTTAGTTCTAATCTTATCATAAGTGAAAATATAGTCTAGTGAAATCTATTTTGACTAATCTCGATGTTGTTTTAAAATGGTTGTCAGCTCTATTAATAAATATTAAACTTCGTGAATAATTTATAAATGATCCAAACTTTATAGCTATAATTTATTTATGATTCTAACCTAAAATATTGTATCAATTTATCGATTCTTACTTTTGATTATAAAGATAACATTCCTCCATATATCTAAATAATTAGAAGGCGCGAGTGAAAGTGAATAG
>NC_080047.1:34599494-34679494 GCF_026212465.1 Amaranthus tricolor
TGTACCTACAAGATTTCCATTAATTAAAAACAAATTAAGGATTAATAACAATTTTCTTTAAAGAAAATTATTCAAATATTCTGACTCATGTAATTATTACAAATAGAATAATAACTGTTGCCAACTAGAATTCTTAGCATCTAATATGATGTTCAAACTATAAACAAAATCAATAAAAAAAAAATAGTAACCAAAATGTTAGAGTATAAAATATATCTTGGGACATCAAACATTAGCTAATGATTATACTATTCCACTTTAAATAAGAGATGGTTGAGATTCAAACTCATAATCTCTTGTCACGCTGGCTTTTGATACAAGGAGTTATAATGGTCCTTATTAGATACTCCACAATCATATTGGCATAGAATTTTAGCGATTTAATATAATTTTTAAACACTAATCTTTTTACAAAAATTATATTTTGACTAAGTAGTATTTAAGTAGTGTTTAAACGTAATAACGTTGCACTTTATATCGTCCTAAAATCAAAACTAGTGTTCTAAAATATTTTTATTATATCTTTCTCAACAAATTATATTTCAATAGCTATAATGAACGCTACGCTTAGCGAAAATTTCGGTAGGATTGAAATGAAAATTATTGTTATTAAAATTCTGATCTTGATCTACAATTTTACTATCGAAAATCAGGCTAGCAATCTAAATCGAACGTAGGATTGAAATGTTGGTAAGATCTTAATCTTAATTTGAGTAAATTTTTGGGTACTGAGATCATAGCATTGATGTTACAACGCAATGATTCGGTTCAACAAACTTGATCCCAATCATAATTGTTTTTTATATATGCAGCATCTTTCACTAATTGCTAGTTATATTTGAAGATATTCTATAATTAAAATTTAGAAACAAGTGTTTTCTAGTGATTTCTATTTATAAGAAGTTTTAAATTAGTTATTGCAAAATTTTCTGTAACATCTTCTTATATTAAAGTTGACAAATTTCTATATTTCAATTGAAAATTTTCCCAATTTATCTTGTTTATAGGATTGTACGATTCTACTAATTTGATCTTTTGTAGGATCTCGATGAGCGACAATATAAATAACTTACGCAGGTAATTGGAATTTTTTTATACTAGATAAGCATAATGGTACAACAATAGCCTTTAGCATACAACTACTCTCAATTATAAATATCAATAACTTTAAAAATTGACACTCTTAACAACTACTTGTGCCCATCAAGTCCCACATATATACGTGTTTTAGGATAAAATTTAATTCTTTATCTGATTTAAAAAAAAAAAAGAATTTTAAGAAATAAATGATTTTTTGTTTGAATAACAAAAAACTATAAAAGTAATTTGGAGAATAGAGGTTTGAAGGAAAAATATGGATATATTTTGTTGATAATACAGTTTCTCTTAAAGTAGAAAGATATTGAGGAACAATACTTATTAACCAATCTTTTCCCTTCCCTTCCCTTCTAGAGATGCAATGGGTCGGACTCGAATCGGATTATACATACTCCGACTTTGCTTCGGATAATAATCGGACTTTTTTTCAATCCACCTCCACTCGTAGTCGGATTATGCATACTCTAAGTTTGCCCCGACTCGGACTCTCGGACCTCAAACGGAGTCGGATTATTATCAAACTTTATCGTTGTGATATTGTACTAATGATTTTAAAACATACAAAATTAACAAAATGTTTTTTTCAAATACAATTTAGCAAAAAATTATGTACTTTGAATTCAAGTTTAACAAGAGAAATAGTCCTACTATCTTAACAAAATTTTCTCGCATTTTTATTTGTCGTATTTTATTTCTCTTGATTTGATTTGTCGTATTTTGATTGATTAATTTCAATAAACATACCAAGTTTATTTAAATAAATTTGACGTCGAACACTCAAGTAGTTTTTCAAAATCGAAAATTACAATTAGTATGAGAAAGAGCTTGAATTAGTCACGTCTATAGTTTTAAAGGAAACAAATATTGGGGTAAAAAAGTCAAACTAAAAGTCGGATTTTCTTCAGGGTCGGAGTCGGTTTGGAGTGTCGGATTTTTAATAAGGTCCAACTTCGGTCCGTCCCTAACTCGGACTCGAATCATAAAGACGGAGTTAAATAACTTTTTCCTCGAACTCAAATAGGATTATTTTCCTCGGATCAAGTCGGACTAGGGTTGGATTCGGACTAAATTGCTATCCCTATTCCCTTACCTTGAAAACACACAAGATACACTATCCCTCCTTATCCTCCTCTCGTTTCCTTCCTTCCTTCTCCTGTCCTTTTTTATTTTCTCTTATAATTTGCTATCTATAATAATGTGATCGTTAAAAGTATATTATATTGCTTACTATTAAAATTAAAGTTTTAAAAATAAGAAACCTATATGATGAGATAAATATAGACGATTCAATTACAATACACAAAATGACATGTTAAATGCCGGTGGACTGTCTTTGGTACGTGCATTTTCGTTAATGTGAAAGGACAATTACCTGCCAGTGAACTGTGTTTAGCGGTTACCATTTCTATAAATAGGTATCTTACCGTTTGGTTCTTTGCGGTGCATTTTAGTTTACTTGGAGAAGCTCCGCAAATAGTTGCTTGCATATCTAATGTGTTTGTGGTTGTGAGTAGGGCTACATCAAAGCTTTTTGGCAAATTCCACAATGGTCAATAGTGATAACCAGAGTCATAGTATTTTCTCAGTCCATTTGAACTTTTTGTAATATTTAATTTATTAACTTCTGAATGCAGTATTTGATTTGTCACACAAACCTGTATAATCAATAATAAAATATGTACTTTAACTATTATAATAAGTGACGAAGTTAAAAGAAGACAAAGTTAAAAGAAGCATAAGGCGTATTGCCTCCTTAAATTTTATGTTTTTTAATATAATAAGATTATAACAACTTATAATAAAATTATATAATAGTTCATTTAGTTGTTATAGTTATTTTAACAACAAGGTCGAGAGTTTAGACTTTTCATCTCAATTAAAATCTTAATTTAGGATTTTGTCTAAATCTTTCCTATCATAATTTTCCACCAAAATTTAATTTGTCATTTATAGAAGGTTTCATTTTATAAGTGAGGCAAACATATCTTAATTCATTGTTAGAGTTTGTTTGTGTATTCTATGTTCTAATCTCAAACTTAGATTAACAAAAATGAAGCATATAACATAATCATCAAAAGATTGTTAGAAAAAAATAATATTACATAAAAGAAGCTCACCTCTAATGGCAAATGGATGCCATCAATAGTCTTCATTCCATGCTCGTTTTCACGATGCTTAGATATAGGAAAAGTAATGTTCTTGGGGGGAATACTTGATGCAGGACGATCTAATATACCATTCATACGATTATTTTCGGTTATATTGATTTGATCAGTTATTTGATCAGCAAGTTGATGATAATAAGAAGCCATCCTGCGTAAATTATTTATGTCCTCTACATCAGGCTTACTCATAAAGATATCTAAATTGGCTAAGGAAGCTGCAGAAAAAGATGAATTAGTAGCCTAACTATTACTTCGAAACAATGGTACGTGTTCACTCATGTTTTGAGAGAACGAAGCGGCAAGCTTTTCGTTATGAACGAATTACAGATGATCTTTATCTAGTCTCTATTTATAGTACTTCCTCCGTTCCATTATACTTGTTATATTTAACTTTTTACGCAATCCAATATGTTATTTTGTTCATTTATATGTCGAATTATACACATCTAAAAATTATAAAAAGTTAATATTATGAAAGTGTGCAGTTAGACGATTCAAACAAGATCCTACTTGACTATACTTTTACTTATATATTAAACGCAGTGTAAGAAAAATTTAAACGATAAATAATGCCAAAATAAAAATATAACATGTATTTCAGGAAGTAGGACAATAATACATACATTTATTGCTTGTAACTTGTTAATGTCTTTTGTGTTCTGGTGAAAGTCATTTGAGCTAACAAAAATAGACAAAGGATAATTGACCCTCTTTGAAAACAATGAGGTGTAATACCTCATGTATTACATACGACAATATATGTAACTGAAATCTAATATTACTAGTGTATAATCTCGTAAATTGTATATTTTTTTTAGTATTGGAAATATATAAATATATAATATTAAAAAAATAAAGCCAAAAGTGTTATGCAGTAAAAACACTAAATTTTGACAGTTATATGTATAAAATAACTTTGTAATTTTTAAAATTGTTAGCAATGTATTATGCAGTATATTATATACTCTAATTTACTCAATTTAACTATAAATAAATGTTGTTCAAAGAAACTTTAATAGTAGAGATATTAGTAAAGATCAAATGTCATGTTATTTTTTTTAAACAATAAATGAGTTTTATTTGGCAAACTCTTTTTATTTGTGACACTTGAAAATTTTTGAACTTTTTAGTATAATACTTCTTTAGTTCCAATTTACTTACAACATTTGTTTTTTCACGCTTTTCAATACACTAATTCAAATCTAAATATCTCTAAATTACGTATAATAAAAAATTATAAAAATTTGATATTAATAATTTTTGCAATGAGATAAATTAAACAAGATCTCACTTGATTATGTTTTAACCTATAGATTACAAATTAATCACAAATTAAGAGTGATGAATAAATAGTGTCATTATTCTAATGTTGCAACTAATTTGGAACGGGGGAAGTATAATGTATTCAACTATAAATAAATGCTAGCTAAAAATACTTTCATAGCAGAGATATTCATCAAGCTAAAATGTCATATCGTTTTATTTAGCCGATAAATGATTTTCATTAGGCGAACTCTCTTTAGTTGTAATACTTGAAAATTTTCAAGTTTTTTAATATAATGTATGTATATGATATGAACGTAGAAAATCACAAAGTGTAAAACTAACCGGCCAAGTAATTACAATTTTGCAAATCTCATAAACCCACTACTAAAGAATGTCATTTAGAATTTTCAATCTTTTTAATAGATAGTATTATGATTCATAGTCGCAACAATCCAGTTTTTGGCACTAGTCAAGGTCCAGGGAGGAGAATAGCGGACATATCATACCCATGCCCCCTTCAAAAAAAAGAACACGATGAAATGTGCGCGCTTAACATTATTGATATGTACTAGTGTTAAAAATTATAAATAATATTTAATGTTCTTATTTTTCCTACTATATTGTTTTAGTTGGTGTTCCACAAAAGAATATTCCTATTTACATTAATTAATTTTGTTTATAATATATTTTTTAATTCCTATGGTCTCCACATATTTTCAACTAATTACTTTAAAATTTTAATGTTTATGGTCTATATATTTTTTTTAATGTTATAGACAACACTTTTTGTATCGCCTTTATTATTAAATAAATCATATTTCTACGATTTAGAAGATTCAAATTTCTTTTGTTCTCGTGAATATATATTCCTTATGAAAACATCAGTTGTTGTTATTATTATTATTATTATTATTATTATTATTATTATTATTATTATTATTATTATTATTATTATTATTATTTGAAATGAAATCTAATATGAGGTTAAATAATGAAAAACAAGATGTGAAATACATTTAAAAACATTGGAAGAAAAGTAAGCAATGATATATGAGTGAGGTATCTAGGAGACCTTCCTCTTAGCAATGGTTTTATTTATGATTTGGATTCAACAATGCAAATATAAATAACCCCTTTTGAGTTGATAAAACTCCCATTTAAAGCAAAGTTTTTTTGCTAGGAATTTGGAAGCATACATAGTTTGAATTTTCTCCAACAACTCACCGGGATCGGTATCTTTCAAGTGGTGATACTTGATTTTTAGGTGCAATGGCTAGTCGAATTGTGCTTATCGCCTTCTTCTTCATTTGTGTCCATTTTTCCTCCTCGATATGATTTGGTGTCTTTTTCTCTAGCACATAATCAATGCCTATTTGCACTAAAGAATCATCCATGGAGCTTTTCCATACAACAAAGTTGATTCTGACATCAAACATTGAAATATAGAACTTTCCTCATCACTCATATTGTTTTTCCCATACTATAATCTTGCTTTTCCTCACCAATTTACCCATAACGCACTCCCTGCTCTGATACCAATTGAAATGAAAGCTAATATGAGGTTAAACAATGAAATACAAGATGAGAAATAGAATAAAAAAAACAATGGAAGAAAAGGACACAATGATATATAAGCTATTTTTGATACCTCCCCCTCAAAAATTATGATTGGGATTCAACAATAGAAATAGAAATAACCCCCCACTATCTTGAAATAACCTCTCAAGATCACAAATACTAACACAAAATAAATAATGCTCATATGGTTAACACTTTAGCTCTTCACTTGTGTATTAGCCCTCACTACAAAGTTTATGTTGTGGTTAACGGGGCGGGTTATCCGGAACCGAACCGGTGCCGAACCGCTTGGAACCGGATCCGGAACCGGAACCGTTTGCGACAGGTTCCGAACCGCGGAACCGTGAAACCGCCGGATAAAAAGTTGCCAGAACCGTGAAACCGCCGGAAAAATACTTCATGAACCGGACCTAAAAAACCACGGTTTGGAACCGGAACCGGTCCGGGTGAACCGGTCCAACGGTTCCATGGAACCGGAACCGGAACCGGGACCGGTCCGGGTGAACCGGCTCAACGGTTCCATGGAACCGGAACCGCGAAAACTAGCCGTTATAGAGCCGTTATGTAACCGTTGCATTTTCCCCTATAAATACTCATCACTTTCAATCATTTTCATTCACAACTCATCTCTTCTCCTACTCTCTCTACTTACTCTCTCTACTTAATTCTTTAATTACGCAATTATTCTCTTAATTACATAATTAGTCTTTTAATTATTTCTTAATTTAGTTAATTACATAATTAGTCTATTAATTAATTATTTATTTCTTAATTCTATTATTATTTCAATATTATCAATCATGTCTTATTTTTGAAAAAAGCCTCAAAAAAAGTTACTAAAGTGGCAAAATCATTGGGAGGTTCCAGCTCCTCCAAAAGAAAGGCCACTTCTACTCCGTCGGTATCAACAACACCTTCCATTAGTAATTATAATTATGAACCAAATTATCCAGAAGGGTACGACCCAAAATTACATAATTATGCAGAAGAAGTGGAAAGAGAAATACAAATTGATGAAGAAGAAGAACAAGAAGAGGAACCAACGACCCCTATTGGGATACATATATCTCGACAGTCATCAACAAGATCACATGAAGAACAAGGAGAACAACAACAACAAAGAGAAGCTCGTGGTAAACGAGTCAATTTCCAAACTATCGGTTAGTTTTATAATTTTATTCTTCAAATTAATTAAATTTTAAATTATTTATTTATTTAATTATAGTTTTATAATTTTAAATTATTTATTTAGATGAAGATGAACCAGTAAGACAATCTTTTCCGGCAATGCCACCTCCTAGTGGTAGAGCTTTTTCACATGTGTGGTCGTATTTCACAAAAGAACCAACCGAGAATCCAGATATTTTCTTATGCACTTGTCAAATTTGTGAAAGTCAAGGAGTAAAGCCCTTAGTTTCATACAATTTCGCCAGAGGTAAATACTTTTTAAGTTTTTTATACATACATTATATATTCATATTTTATAAAAATTTATTTATTGTGTTTTGTGAATACGTGTTAGGTGGTGGTACGGGATCTTTTAACAAACATTTGGCAAAGAAGCATGGAATCACAAAAGAAACTCATGCAGCAAGCGGCAGCGGGACCACAAGTGGAAGCCGACAGACACAGTGGGACATTCCCAGCACAGGTATGCCTTTTAGATATAATCGTAATGACATGATTGATGAATTTTCTAGGTATGTAATTTGTGATGAATTGCCTTTTAACCACGGTGAAAGTAGGGCACACGAGCGTTACGCTAGAAAAACTTTGCAACCACATTATAGAGCAATCTCTAGGAGCACTCTTAAAAGACGCACAATTAAATTATATGAGTCAATGCGCTATGAATTAGTTGAAATGTTTAAATCTTTTAATGGTAGGGTTAGCATAACAACTGACAATTGGTCTGCTCCCCCACATTTAGAATCTTATATGTGTATAACAGCACATTGGATAGATCAAAATTGGATTATTCAAAAAAGAATAATTGCTTTTGAGACAATGCCAGAAAGACATACCGGTGAAAACATAAAATATAGATTAGTAGAGATATATAGAGAATGGAACTTATTAGATAAGATATTTTGTTGTTCAACTGATAATGCAACCGCGAACATTAAATGTATAGAACTTTTGTATAACGAACCTGCTTTTAGTTTTATCCTTGGGGGTAGCTTATTACACATACGTTGTTGTGCGCATATAGTTAACTTATCCTGCCAAGCAGATATAAAACAATTAAGCAATTTATTAGAACCGATGGTCCGACCTGCCCGTCCCGCGAGTAGGAACCGCCGGAACCGCCAAGGAACCGTTTGGAACCGCCCGGAACCGGAACCGGAATCGGAACCGTTCGCGACAGGTTCCAAATGGAACCGGAACCGGGTGGAACCGGAACCGGATGGAACCGGAACGGAACCGGACCAACCCGGACCGTGGCCATGCCTAGTTGTGGTGTTAGTTCTATGAATGTGTATGCCCTTTATATAGAGGCTATACTGCATTCTGGAATCAAACATTAACTCTCCATCAATACATTAATTTCTATATCAAAGCATGACAATAAATAAGAAATAATGCACCTTTAATACACCAAAAACGTATCAGAATTAGCCGTTTTTAATACTGACAAACGGTGATCAAACGAGCCTTTCCTTGCTTGAACGAGCCACTACAATAGAAGCACAGTTGCTACTAAATTCTGATCTGCTCGAACGAGCAAGGTTGTGCTCAGACGAACAGCCTGTTACTGCCAACTTGTGACTTTGTTTCTTCATTGCCTTGTTCGGTCAACCTTCCTCCCATGCCCTACCTCATTCAAGGCATGGTTTCACACCTTAGTGGGGCCTTATGTGCCTCACATCGATCACCTCATTCATCGTTCCAAACACCAGTTCACTACAACTCGACACATCCTCACCATTATTTCCAAACTACAAGATAAGGCATGTTCGACCAAGTGATCAAATTCGTTGTAATTGCATTGTGAAGAGTTTTGTAACTTGCCTTAATGTTAATATTATTAGGAAAAATTACCTAGAATCATTCAACATTTTCATGATTTTCCTACAATAATCCCACCTATAAATTAACCATGAATAATCCCATCTTTGAAGGTATTTTTCCTAGAGTAAACTCAGTAGCTGGATGAATTACTATAGCAAGTTTTATTTTTATTAATAAAATATCCAAAAAAATGTTTAAAATGTTTATAAATTTTTTTGATTTTTTTATTATTCGGAATAATTACGTAAATTTTCAAAATTTTTCTCTAATTTCAAATTAATTTTTAGTTTACTTATTTTAGTAAATTACCTACTATACTAGGTCCTCGGGTTACCCGAGTTTATTCTAGAAAAATACCCACTAAAGTTGGAGTTATTCATAGTTATCAATAAGTGGGATTATTGTAGGAAAATCATTAAAAGGTAGAACTATTCTAGGTAATTTTTCCTTATTATTATTATTATTATTATTATTATTATTATTATTATTATTATTATTATTATTATTATAAAATATACAAATATTCTAAGGTTAACAATCAGATTAAGATTTTGGCCGAAACTCCCAGATATATTGTGTACTATATATTGTTTTTAAATACGTATTTGATTCGTTTTGTCTATAGGTAGTGTTGGGGCTTTCTCCTATCAAAATACATTTTTATCATGCTCTCCATATTCTTTAGTGAAAATTTTGACCTTCTAACATAGTTGACCCGTATGTGGGCAATCGAGAACTATTTTTCCTTGAACAAGCCAAGTAAAGATACTAATATATTTTCTATTTTCTCTTGATTTTAATAGTTGCTACAGTTTCTAAAGCAATTATTGTGCATCAACTAATCTTATTTGGTATATATTTCTCCATATATAATGTGAAACATAGTTAAGTAGAATCTCTTTTTATTTCTCTTAACATATATTTTCATAATATTAACTTTTTAAAACTTTTTATCATATCAAATTAAAGATATTAAAGATTAAAATCGTGTATTGGATAGCGTCAAAAATAAAAGTGTACCAATTATTAAAAATCAGATGAAGTACTAAATAACAAACATTTACTTATCATTTGCAACAAGTAGACCTTCTGCATATGACCAACACAAGGTTGCTACTGGGAATAGCATAGAAGGGAACAACATAGAGGAACAGCGTACTGGTCCTGGATCAACTAGAGTTAATAAAGCTGATATACAAAGAGCTGAGGAACAGTTACTCAATACTATGAATATACATGGTCCAGCCTCGAGAAAAGCTTACATTATCCTGTACCTAAAAGAAGAAGGATAGGGAACAACTGGATGTTCCCAAACTCTAATATGACCGTTAGAAGTTAGGCGCCCTTTTTCTTGATTGTAAGCCGTTAGAGGATGAAAGCCAATTCTATAAATAAGGATCTCCTTCACATTGTAATGAGGATTTTATTCAGTTTAATTCATTTACGATCCTAGTAATCATTCAGATAAAAAGGTGTTTGTTTCTGTTTTGCCATTTTCTGTTTCAGAGGTTGAGTGTTTCAAGCCTTCACAGATTCATACTTCTCCAAGATCACGTTAATCGTTGAGAATTGTGAGGATTAAGGCCTTGAATTCCTTAGGGGAATCAGTGTCTTCTTCCAGGATAAGTAATCATTAAAGATTGCTTAGAACTCATCTAAAATCGGTTAATTGATCGAGAAATTCTTCGTCCTTGATTGTCTGGTTTTTTTGAACGATTGAACAAGTTAATCATAATCGATCTTCCGCTGCAAACTTTTTCCAACTTGGTATCAGAGCCGTGTTCTGAATAGGGACACAAAGGTAGGTTACAACGGAACCCAAGTAATTGGTAATTTCGCGTTTTCTGAGAAAGGAAATCGGAAAATTAGGTATTGTTCGCATTTTGTTTCAATTGGTAACCACAGGTATAAATTTGATTCTTCCTTGATATTAAATTCTGTGTTAGAGATGGTAGAATTCGATTTAATCATCACACGCTTTTGATTAAGGGAAAGATTTCTAAAATCTGATGTGATTATCATTGCATGCATGAAAAATTGTTATCTAATAATCGAATTTCTGAAGTTTTCGCATAAATTGATTCATATAATTCAATTCTTGATTGTTTAATTGTGGATACCGATAAGAATTTAACAAGCATTTACTCACAAATTTCTGAACATTGCGTTTCTTTTGAAAATTTTGGCATATACCATCTGATTCTTGAGCATTCTGCAATATTAGGGTTGTGTATCTGTGCATTCATTGTTGTTTCTGAAAATTTGTTGATTGGGAAAGTTTCTTGCAAGATTGTGGCTGGTGATTATCTGAATTGTGCTTTTGTTTTGGTCTCTGGAAAATTCGTTGTGGAAATCTTCTTGCAGGTTCTGAATATTAGTTGTCCTACCATTGTCTTGTTTATGAAGAACTTGAAAAACATGGATGTGGATGAGAAAATAGAAACCCTTACCAATTTACTCCAACAATTAGCTGTTATAGTAGCCAATAACATGGGGAACCAAGCGGATAGACCTCAACAGCACCCACAAAACCATAGGAACAATGAGGATAAAACTGTGAAGATTGACTTACCTAGTTTTGATGGACACTCTCCAGACCCAGAGGTGTACCGGGATTGGGAAGCTAATATGGAAAGATACTTTGACTTTAAGGAAACCACACCTGAACAACAATTTAAGCTAGCTAAGATTAAACTGACCAAGCTTGCTGCTACATGGTTAAAAGGAGTGCAGAAGCAAAGAAGGAGGGAGGATAGAGAAAGAATCAGTACATGGGAAAAACTGAGGAAGCACTTAAGGAGGAAGTATGTCCCACGCAATTATAGACAGCAACTATGCATACAATGGGGAACATTAAGACAAGAAAATAGAACTGTGTCTGAGTATATCCTAGAATGGGAACAGTTATCTGTTGTTTATGACACTAATGAGACTGAGGAGATGAAGATTGGGAAATTCATAGGTGGTCTAAGGGAAGATTTGAGGAGAAAACTAGAGTTGACCCCAAACCTTAATTTCAGCCTAGCTTGTAGCAATGCCCTTACCCTAGAGAAACACTCCAAGAAGAAATCAAACATAGGCAGCACCTACCATAGACCAATGAGGAATTATAACCCAAGAAATGTTGCAGCACCAACACCCACTGTGACTCAGACCAATGCACCAGGTAGAATCCCACCAATGACTAATACCACTAAGGACAAAAATCCCAGGGACTTGAAGGGGGTTGTTTGCTTTAAGTGTCATGGGCATGGTCACCTTAAGAACGAGTGTCCCAATGCTAGAGCCTTCACCGTGCAGGAGTGGGCAGAGATTAGAGAAGTTGGTAGACCCAGGGCCATGATGGTTAGCAGGAATGGGAAAGAGGAATTAGTTTGGCCTTCAACATCTGAGGAAGATCCTGATGGTACATACTTTGTTAATGATGAAGGAGTCTTGGAGACTTTTGAGGGAACTGAGGACAGTGAGGAAGAAGGGGACAGAGAGGAAGTCTACCCTGAACTAGATATGCAAAATTTGTTAATTAGAAGGAACTTTCATGCTACACCAAGGATTAAACCCAATGATCAAAGAGAGAACATCTTCCAAACCAAATGTAAAATTAAGAACAAAGTTTGTGACTTAATCATAGATGGGGGGAGTGAAACCAATTGTATTAGCAAGGATTTAGTTTAGACCTTGGACTTAGAAACTAAGCCATACCCACACCCTTATAAGCTGAAATGGTTGGATAGCAAGGCCAGTGGGTTTGTGAAGAAGAGATGCTTGATCCAGTTTGCTATAGGGTCATTCAAAGATAAAGTCCTTTGTGATGTATTGGACATGACTGCCTGTCATGTGCTCTTAGGTAGACCCTGGCAGCATGACAAAAGGACCTTACATAATGGTTACACTAATGTTTACACCTTGAGGCATGAAGAGAAACTTAAGGATCTTATGCCCCTGCCACCCCACAGAACCTTACCTCCAAAGCAATCAGTGGGCAGTAACCCCACCTTACCCTCACAGAAACTAGTAGGCACCTTACTTCAACAGAAACCTGTAGGTAGTGTGTCCTTGATAAATAGAAAAGTGAGTATTAAGGAGATTAGAAGAGAAGGATTAGCCTTTCTCTTGTTCAATAAGGAAGTTAAACAGGAAGGTAGTCAGTCAGACCCTAGAATCATTAGCTTGTTGGAGCAATTTGCTGATGTCTTTCCTACAGAACTACCAAAAGGGCTACCCCCAATAAGGGGTATTGAACATCAAATTGACTTAATACCAGGAGCAGCATTACCCAATAGGCCTGCCTATAGAACTAGTCCTGAGGAAACCAAGGAACTACAATGACAAATTCAGAAACTTATGGATAGAGGATGTTATTCAGTTTAATTCATCTACGATCCTAGTAATCATTCAGATAACAAGGTGTTTGTTTCTGTTTTGCCATTTTCTGTTTGAGAGGTTGAGTGTTTCAAGCCTTCACAGATTCATACTTCTCCAAGATCACGTTGATCGTTGAGAGAATTGTGAGGATTAAGGCCTTGCACTCCTTAGGGGAATCAGTGTCTTCTTCCAGGATAAGTAATCATTAAATATTGCTTAGAATCATCTAAAATCGGTTAATTGATCGAGAAATTCTTCGTCCTTGATTGTCTGGTTTTTTTGAACGATTGAACAAGTTAATCATAATTGATCTTCCGCTGCAAACTTGTTCCATCATTTCAGCTGAAATTATTTTATAAATAACGGATTATTATTAATTTATGTTTATTTTTTTTGTTCACACCATAAAATTTAAACAGAGAATGAACTTTTATTTCACGAATATAATCGAGTATATAATATATCATAGTGCCTCAACTATCAACTTTAGTTTTTGATTGGATTGATCCGTTCAACACTCTAACAATAAATTAGTTTTTGTTATGAAGTTGAAATTGTACGTTTAGGCAATTTGCAATCCCAAAATACCAAATACTTTATACACATTTGGAACAAGGCGTACCGCAATAAAAATCTAACCAACCGAACTAAAGGTGCTTCATTGTGAAGTAATCATGTAGTGATCACATATAACGCAAGAAATATCAGCTAAATTTTACACCTACGTAGACATTAATTGGATGCTAATTTTAAAATTATAAAACGACAAATAGTTTAATTTGTCTAACCAGTTATTTCGTCCATCATGTGAACAACCTTACGAAATGCATACAACGAATTTTGCCTTTGACACTCCCGATTTAATTGTACCTTTACAGCTTTACTTTAAGTAATTCTATGTGAAAAAAACTCATGGTGGAACAATTCGATAAACTTTAGGATTATCGTGTGAATTTTTTTAAAGTTTTGGTTATCATGTGAAAAATCTAAAATTTCAGAGTTATCACGTGAAATTTCCCAAATATTTATGTTATTATTTCTAATCTATAAGAGAAATTTTGTAATTTATAATTATTTTTATTTACATATAATTGTTATAATGATTGGATTTA
Source organism: Amaranthus tricolor (assembly GCF_026212465.1). Lineage (NCBI taxonomy): Eukaryota > Viridiplantae > Streptophyta > Magnoliopsida > Caryophyllales > Amaranthaceae > Amaranthus > Amaranthus tricolor. Next base: position 34,614,091 of record NC_080047.1, read on the forward strand.
AAGTCACATATTATAGAATTACTATCCACTGAATCGAAAACTTGTTTTTTCACAACCAGACAAGAAAACCTTAGGACCCTGATATACTAGGGCCTAAAGTTTCTAACTTTATTCTTCAAAACACCCAAGACCATTGGTAGGGGTGTTCTATGCAAACAAACAAACAAACACTTCAATAACTAGCAATGAAGAACAATAAGAAAGAAAGCAATAAACAAAGACACACGATTTACGATGTTAACCCCAATATGGGCTATATCCTCGGTGGTGGTTGCCTTGATTGTATTATGTGAAGCATCAATGGAGTTCTCAAGAACTCTTACAATGGAGTAATACACTTGGAGAAGAAGAAAAGAGAAAGGGAGGGTGTAATGCCCCGAATTTTTCTCTGTGGCATAATTTCCATTTTATTCATCTTTCTAGTTACTTTTCTTTAAGTCTAGTTTTTAATTTAAAATAATTTATTATGATATTATTTGTGGATTATTATAACTATCTCTTTTATGCTTTATAATGTGATTTAAAAGGAGCGTAAGTTATTATTATTATTATTATTATTATTATTATTATTATTATTATTATTATTATTATTATTATTATTATTATTATTGTTGTTGTTGTTGTTGTCGTCGTGTTAATATATTATTTTCATTAAATTTATGTACTACTATTATATGTCCTAGGTTATTTATTTTTGGACCAACTTGTGGTAACAAGTTTTAAATTAGGATGACTAAATATATTTTTTTTTAGTACACTATTATCATGATAAGCTTTTAAAATTAGTGTTTAATTAGGTTAATTGATTCTAATTTATGCTTAATTAATTGGTACATTCTAGAATGGAATGAATGCATGAACATCCTTCAAATCTTTTCATTTTCTTTTCTTCAAGTTGATTGAACTTCCTAATGCTCATAAATTCTCAACCATTATGAAGAGTCTTTTGGGATGGTTTTTCCCCTCCTATAAATACTAGCCTATTGTTATGGAAATTTTCATTCATTCATAAACTAGCTCATAAACTTTCTTTCTCTCATTCTTTTCTCTCAAAATAAAAAAAAAAGAATACTTGCTTTATTTTTCTTCAAGTGTCAAAATATTATCATATTTTTGGGTAACTTTTGAAGACTTATTTTGAATTATTCAAGCTTACTTCAAGGAATTTATTTTGCAAATTATTTGGGAGATTTTCTTGGAGTTTTCTTTAATCTTCTAAAGATTATTACTTTCCTCCATTATCCAGGTAACTAGATTTTTCTTCACTTAGTTTCTTAATTAAACATAGAAGTCTTGTTTAGAATTAATTAAAATTTAAATTGATTAATTCGGTTTTATATAGTAAATTTTGCTTTAATTATTTTCGTGCATATATTATTGTTATTTTAATCTTCTATGATGTGTTATAACATAGATTAAATTAGGATTGGTTAAAATTTATTTTCGTGATTTGAATAATTTTATTTTAAATTATTATGAAAATCTGGAAAATCTACACTTTTTATTAATAGTAATTTGGCTGTAATTTATTGATTTTAATTTATTTCCACATTATTTTAACACTAAAATATGTTACAATCAGTAGGTAATAGTGTAAATTAATTTTGATGAATTTGGGTTTAATTTTACAAAATTATTATTTAATAATGGCTTAAACTAGTTAATTTGAATTTTGTGAATTAATTAAGGTTAAGAGGAATTAAAATCTGATTTAATTTATTAATTTATTATTTTTGGTCATGTACCTAATTGCTTGGTTATGTGTTAATTTCATGTACTACTTGTTTATTTAATTAGATAGTTTATGACCATTTGTTGTTAAAGTCATGTAAATAGAGAACTTGACTTTGGCATTGACTTCGACCTTGACCATTGACTTTTGTTGACTATTATAATGGCTATGTGATTTTATTTTGATGGTTTATAAAACTGTTTTGTTGCTTGTCGACAAGTTTATACTTAAGAATAAAATAACATTGTCTGTAGTATATTCTTGCCAAGAGTTGTAGTAAGGTGTATTCTTGATTAAGTTCGAATTATCCTTATTCCAAACTCAGACATTACAACTTAAACTGTATGATTTTGATCTTGATTGGTTTTGAACTACTCCTTTGGAGTTTTGGTATTTTGGAAATGGTCATTGTGGCCTTTGGGTTCTTAAGGGTAAATCCATAGTGGTTCCTTATGAACATTTGATTTGGTTTTGGAATTTGACTTTTGGGTTCTTAAGGGTAAATCCATAGTGGTTCCTTATGAACATTGGTTTTGTTGTTATTTGGAAATCGTTGGGTAAGTCCATAGTGGTTCCTTCGATTGGACAGCACATCTATAGTAGATTGGTTTTAGATTTAGTTGTCGTTCTCGTTATGCTGGATCTTCGGAAAACGAGAGAGATTGGCCATTCTTAGACAGGGTTATATCATTGTGGTTGACCCGAGGTTCGCCCTGACTTTATCTAGGCTTAGTGGGCCGCGAATTTGTTCACTGCGTCTGTTCCAAGTACGACTTGAAAATATTGTTAACTTGATTTTTGTTAAATTGTTTTGGAAAAGTTATCCTTGGTTTTAATTGATTTGGTTACCCTACTTTGGTATTAATTGAATTGATCAACATTATTTGACTCTATTGGTTTGGCTTGTATGGTTGGATCGTTGTTAATTGGTTTGAATTTTAATTAAGTCTCGCATTAGTTCTTTGTTTAAATTTGAACCTTTGTGTTAAGGACAGTCTAGTTACTGGCCACTAAGTGGTAATTTGCGGTTTAGTTGTTGCAGGTGATGATTGAATTCACTCGGAGCGACTGGGGAATAAGACTGAGAGATGTAGGGTTACCTAGAACATTAAGTTGAAGTTTAGATGTTTTATTTATTTTTGTTTATGGGAGTGTTTTACTCCCTGGATTATTATGTAATGACTTTTTGATTTACTTTATTCGAAGTTATAAATTTATTTTGAAAATTTTAGTGACCCAACTTAGTGTATTGTTTCCGCCAATACACCCTATATTAAGACGGGTCATTACAGTTGGTATCAGAGCTGAACGATTCCGAGGCTTGCTTGAGTAAGTTACTTGGAATCGAAGCAATTGACTTGACCATAGAGAGAGGATTACTTGGGTAGTAAGAAATGGGAATTGCTTTTAGAAAAGCAAGGAAGTATGTAAGACTACATATAAATTTCTGTTTTTGTAGGATTCCTCCTAGAAGATGAACCTCTGCTTAATGATACTGGTGCTACTGCTTCTTTCATCTCTTCTTTCTTTATTGAAAAAGCCAAGTTGAACTCTTCTATGTCTGTTAAATCTGTGATCTCCCTTCCTAATGGGGAGAAAATTTCTTGTCATCGCGCTTTTCGAAGCGTTCCTGTTATCATTAACGAGGTAGAATTGACTGCAAATCTTAAAGAGTTCCCCATGGACGAATTCGATGTGATATTCGGCATGGATTGGTTGAAGGAATACCGAGCTGTATTCCATTGTAGGGATGAGAAGGTGGTATTGAGAAACCATAAAGGGGAGAGAGTTTCTTATTCTAACACCAAAGCAAAGCCTGGTGTGAAGATCATCTCTGCTATAAAGATGATGAAAATACAAAGGAAAGGGAATGAAGTTTTCTTGTGCAAAGTGACTGAAGTCTCCGAAGGCGTTAAGCTTGAAGACATTCCCATTGTCAGAAACTATCCAGATGTATTTCCCGAAGAATTACCTGGAATCCCTCCCGAAAGAGATGTAGAATTTGGGATTGATTTGATTCCAGGTACCGCTCCTATTTCTAAACCCCCCTATAGAATGACACCCTCAGAAATGCAAGAGTTAAAGACTCAGTTGCAAGTGCTTATCGATAAGGGTTTTATAAGGCCCAATGCTTCTCCTTGGGGTGCTCCAGTTCTATTTGTGAAGAAGAAAGATGGTAGTATGCGGCTGCGTGTTGACTACCGTGAACTGAACAAGGTAACTATCAAAAATAGATATCCCTTGCCAAGAATTGACGATCTTTTTGATCAATTAAAGGGCGCGGGTGTCTTTTCTAAAATTGACCTTAGGTCTGGTTACCATCAGATCCCTGTGAGGGAAGATGATATTCAAAAGACGGCTTTCCGGACTAGATATGGGCATTATGAATTTGTCGTCATGCCCTTCGGTCTTACGAATGCCCCTGCTGTGTTTATGGACCAGATGAATAGGTCCTTTCACGAGTTGTTGGATGAATGTGTAGTTGTCTTCATTGACGACATCTTGGTATTCTCGAAGGATGAAGAAGAGCATGTTAAACATCTAGAAATGGTGTTAAACATTCTCAGGAAGCAGAAATGGTTTGCCAAGTTCTCAAAATGTGAATTCTGGCTTAAGAAAGTGGCATTTCTAGGCCATGTTATTAGCAAGGAAGGTGTGAAGGTTGATCCAACGAAGATTAAAGCTATTATAGAATGGGCAAGTCCCTCTAGTGTAACTGAAGTTCGGAGTTTTCTAGGACTTGCAGGCTATTATCGAAGGTTTGTGCATAACTTCTCTATTATTGCTCAACCTTTGACAAAATTGATGAAGAAAGACTGCAAGTTTAGATGGTCCGAAGAGTGCGAAAAGGCTTTTCAGTTATTGAAAGAAAAGCTCACATCTGCTCCTGTCTTAGTCTTGCCGATAGAAGGAGAGGAGTATGAGGTGTTTAGTGATGCCTCGAAGAGTGGACTAGGGTGTGTGTTGATGCAACGGGGTAAGGTTATTGCCTATGCTTCAAGGCAATTAAAAGTTCATGAGAAGAATTACCCTACGCATGATCTTGAATTGGCTGCAGTGGTGTTTGCATTAAAGATTTGGCGACACTATTTATATGGTGTTTCGTGCAAGATTTACACTGATCATAAAAGCCTCAAGTATATTTTCACTCAGAAAGAATTGAATATGCGTCAGAGGCGCTGGCTCGAGCTTGTCAAGGATTATGAATTGACCTTGGAGTATAAGGAAGGAAAGGCTAATAGGGTTGCTGATGCCCTGAGTCGAAAGCCTGGACCCTTGCTGAATTTTATGAAGGTTCTCTCTAAGGACTTATGTGAGGAATTCCGCAAGATGGAAATTGAAGTGGTATCATTGGGTGGGGTTAAAGCTCGCTTAAGCGCTATGAGTTCTGAGCCTGCTCTTTATGCTGAGTTAAGAGAGAAGCAACAGAATGATCCTAAGCTTCGGAAGATTCGGGCTGCAAAGGCTCAAGGACGAGCTGGGAGTTTTGATATTGCAGAGGATGGGAGTATGAAGTTCAAAGGGCGATGGTGTGTGCCTAATGATCCGATTTTGAAGAACGAAATCATGAGTGAAGCTCATAACACTCCTTATTCAGTACATCCTGGAGGTTCGAAGATGTATAAGGACCTCAAGCTAAGCTTTTGGTGGCCTTGTATGAAAAAAGAGGTTGCTGAATTTGTTGCCAAGTGTTTGGTGTGTCAGAAGGTGAAGATTGAGCATCAAAGGCCAGGTGGTTTGTTACAACCCCTTCCTATTCCAGCATGGAAGTTTGACTCCGTTTCCATGGATTTTGTGATGGGGCTTCCTAATGCCGCTGGTGGCTTGAATGCAGTGTGGGTAATAGTTGATCGCTTGACCAAGGTTGCCAGATTTATTCCTATGAAGAAGACTTGGTCAATGGAACAAATGGCGGAGGCTTATTCAAATGAAATCATAAGGTTGCATGGTGTACCTAGGGAAATTGTGTCCGATCGTGATCCCAGGTTCTTATCTCATTTCTGGTCCTCGTTACAAAAGGCTTTTGGTACTAAGTTGAAGTTGAGTACCGCTTTCCATGCTGCAACTGATGGGCAAACGGAGAGAACAATCCAGACTTTGGAAGATATGCTCCGTGCTTGTGCCCTGGAATTCCAAGGCTCGTGGGTGAAGTCTTTAAGCTTGGTAGAGTTCTCTTACAACAACAGCTATCATGCGAGCATCCAAATGGCTCCCTATGAGGCTCTTTATGGTAGGAAATGTCGTAGTCCTACTTTCTGGAGCGACATAAGTGATTCGTTGGTGTTGGGACCCGATCTTATCCAATCTACTATAGATAAGGTCAAAGTTATTCAAGCAAAGATGAAGGCTGCCCAGGATCGACAAAAGTCTTATGCCGATTTGAGTAGGAGACCTATTACTTATGATGTTGGGGATAAGGTGCTTTTGAAGGTGTCCCCAATGAAGGGAGTAATGAGATTTGGTGTGAAGGGCAAGCTCAGCCCTAAGTATGTGGGTCCTTATGAGGTACTTGAGAGGATTGGTGAAGTGGCTTATAAGTTGGCTTTGCCAGTCGAGCTATCTAAGGTTCACAATGTGTTCCATGTCTCTCAGTTACGGCGTTATCGAAGTGACCCTTCGCATGTTATAGCCGTAGAGTCGGTAGAGGTCAACCCTAATTTGACTTTCGAGGAGAAGCCAGTCAAAATCCTTGATCGTCAGGTACGTTCTCTGAGGAGAAAGGAAGTGCCATTAGTGAAAGTTTTGTGGCGTAGTCAAAAGTATGAACAAGCCACCTGGGAAACTGAGGAGTCAATGCGACTTAAGTATCCCGAGTTGTTTGTAGCCGAACAAAGGTAATTATTTCGTCCTTGTTTCGTTATCTTTCTTTTTGTAAGTTTCGAGGACGAAACTTTTTATAAGTGGGTAGGATTGTAATGCCCCGAATTTTTCTCTGTGGCATAATTTCCATTTTATTCATCTTTCTAGTTACTTTTCTTTAAGTCTAGTTTTTAATTTAAAATAATTTATTATGATATTATTTGTGGATTATTATAACTATCTCTTTTATGCTTTATAATGTGATTTAAAAGGAGCGTAAGTTATTATTATTATTATTATTATTATTATTATTATTATTATTATTATTATTATTATTATTATTATTATTATTATTGTTGTTGTTGTTGTTGTCGTCGTGTTAATATATTATTTTCATTAAATTTATGTACTACTATTATATGTCCTAGGTTATTTATTTTTGGACCAACTTGTGGTAACAAGTTTTAAATTAGGATGACTAAATATATTTTTTTTTAGTACACTATTATCATGATAAGCTTTTAAAATTAGTGTTTAATTAGGTTAATTGATTCTAATTTATGCTTAATTAATTGGTACATTCTAGAATGGAATGAATGCATGAACATCCTTCAAATCTTTTCATTTTCTTTTCTTCAAGTTGATTGAACTTCCTAATGCTCATAAATTCTCAACCATTATGAAGAGTCTTTTGGGATGGTTTTTCCCCTCCTATAAATACTAGCCTATTGTTATGGAAATTTTCATTCATTCATAAACTAGCTCATAAACTTTCTTTCTCTCATTCTTTTCTCTCAAAATAAAAAAAAAAGAATACTTGCTTTATTTTTCTTCAAGTGTCAAAATATTATCATATTTTTGGGTAACTTTTGAAGACTTATTTTGAATTATTCAAGCTTACTTCAAGGAATTTATTTTGCAAATTATTTGGGAGATTTTCTTGGAGTTTTCTTTAATCTTCTAAAGATTATTACTTTCCTCCATTATCCAGGTAACTAGATTTTTCTTCACTTAGTTTCTTAATTAAACATAGAAGTCTTGTTTAGAATTAATTAAAATTTAAATTGATTAATTCGGTTTTATATAGTAAATTTTGCTTTAATTATTTTCGTGCATATATTATTGTTATTTTAATCTTCTATGATGTGTTATAACATAGATTAAATTAGGATTGGTTAAAATTTATTTTCGTGATTTGAATAATTTTATTTTAAATTATTATGAAAATCTGGAAAATCTACACTTTTTATTAATAGTAATTTGGCTGTAATTTATTGATTTTAATTTATTTCCACATTATTTTAACACTAAAATATGTTACAATCAGTAGGTAATAGTGTAAATTAATTTTGATGAATTTGGGTTTAATTTTACAAAATTATTATTTAATAATGGCTTAAACTAGTTAATTTGAATTTTGTGAATTAATTAAGGTTAAGAGGAATTAAAATCTGATTTAATTTATTAATTTATTATTTTTGGTCATGTACCTAATTGCTTGGTTATGTGTTAATTTCATGTACTACTTGTTTATTTAATTAGATAGTTTATGACCATTTGTTGTTAAAGTCATGTAAATAGAGAACTTGACTTTGGCATTGACTTCGACCTTGACCATTGACTTTTGTTGACTATTATAATGGCTATGTGATTTTATTTTGATGGTTTATAAAACTGTTTTGTTGCTTGTCGACAAGTTTATACTTAAGAATAAAATAACATTGTCTGTAGTATATTCTTGCCAAGAGTTGTAGTAAGGTGTATTCTTGATTAAGTTCGAATTATCCTTATTCCAAACTCAGACATTACAACTTAAACTGTATGATTTTGATCTTGATTGGTTTTGAACTACTCCTTTGGAGTTTTGGTATTTTGGAAATGGTCATTGTGGCCTTTGGGTTCTTAAGGGTAAATCCATAGTGGTTCCTTATGAACATTTGATTTGGTTTTGGAATTTGACTTTTGGGTTCTTAAGGGTAAATCCATAGTGGTTCCTTATGAACATTGGTTTTGTTGTTATTTGGAAATCGTTGGGTAAGTCCATAGTGGTTCCTTCGATTGGACAGCACATCTATAGTAGATTGGTTTTAGATTTAGTTGTCGTTCTCGTTATGCTGGATCTTCGGAAAACGAGAGAGATTGGCCATTCTTAGACAGGGTTATATCATTGTGGTTGACCCGAGGTTCGCCCTGACTTTATCTAGGCTTAGTGGGCCGCGAATTTGTTCACTGCGTCTGTTCCAAGTACGACTTGAAAATATTGTTAACTTGATTTTTGTTAAATTGTTTTGGAAAAGTTATCCTTGGTTTTAATTGATTTGGTTACCCTACTTTGGTATTAATTGAATTGATCAACATTATTTGACTCTATTGGTTTGGCTTGTATGGTTGGATCGTTGTTAATTGGTTTGAATTTTAATTAAGTCTCGCATTAGTTCTTTGTTTAAATTTGAACCTTTGTGTTAAGGACAGTCTAGTTACTGGCCACTAAGTGGTAATTTGCGGTTTAGTTGTTGCAGGTGATGATTGAATTCACTCGGAGCGACTGGGGAATAAGACTGAGAGATGTAGGGTTACCTAGAACATTAAGTTGAAGTTTAGATGTTTTATTTATTTTTGTTTATGGGAGTGTTTTACTCCCTGGATTATTATGTAATGACTTTTTGATTTACTTTATTCGAAGTTATAAATTTATTTTGAAAATTTTAGTGACCCAACTTAGTGTATTGTTTCCGCCAATACACCCTATATTAAGACGGGTCATTACAGAGGGTTTATATTTGGCTAGGGTTTAAATAACATATGGAGTGAGTGTAGGGACTCCTATTTATACTAGAAGTCATTGACAAATGATTGGGAGAAGGACCAAAATAAAACATTCCCGTATAAGCTTATCGCGCAAGAAACAAAGTGTGTTGCTGGGCCTCGCTCGACTGGTCGAGCAGATCAATTCTTGGTCGAGCGGAGGATCAGAACAGCTACTGACTTGATCGAGCTTGTTCACTCGATCGAGCAGAAGTGTATTTCAGTCTAGCAGCTCCTAAACGCCTCTCTACATCATCATACACATACCCACACACATCCATACACCATCACATATCATCATACTCCATTGGTGCACTCAAAGTCACACCAAAACTCCAACAGACCCATTCAATACTAATTCCATTATGGTTTTTTTTTTTTTTTTTTTTTTTATGTTTTTGGGTTTTTGATTTTAAAAGTCATATGATTAATGATATTATATATTCTATAATAATAATTTTAAAAACTAATAATTAAAAAGATGCAATCGCTCTTCTAGTTTATTATTTTAGTATTTGTTTTTCATATAAAATGAAAACCAAATGCAAAAAATGATTACGAACATCCCCACGTAACTTAATTTTATCCTAGGAAAATACTCTATTATTATGAAACAACTGTAGATCAGGCTGAAGCAAAGATAATCATCAAAGCCCCATTTATTAATTTTATAGAGATGTTTTTTTAAATAAAAATAAAACAAATCCAACACCATTTTCATTTAAAAACTTTTTTAAATAATACTCTTAACTATTTTTCATTAACTCAAAATACCCTCAAGTATTATTTAACCCTGTATATCACCTAGTAATGAGATGTAACCTTATATAACTTCAACTATTATTAACTTAAAATACCCCAAAACAACCGATTAATAAATATAATGTACATAGAGTTCAGGACAAGTATCCATATACTTGAGGTTATAAAGAGTTAAATAAGAATAAATTTAGAGTATTTTGAGTCAATGAGTAATAATTAATAGTATTATTTACAAATTAAAAGCTATAATTAAATAAAAACACAACACCATTTAAAACTATATTAAAGTTAATACTATAAAATTATCTTAAAGATAGTTGTAAAAATTAAATCCTGATCATCATCCTTAATGTTAATAAGTAGAAAAAATTTTAATGTGTTGATATATAATATAGCTAATAATAGAGAAATGTAAAAGCTTGCAGGATTGAAAAATTAATTAGAAATATAAGATATCAATTATTTTTATAAATTAAGTGAGTTGATTATTTATGTTTTATGAATAGGTGAAATATTAAATTATGTAAGAGAATATGTTTAAGAGTTAATAAAGAGTTGATTTGGAAAGAGATTAAAAAAGAAGGAAAATAATACAACCAATAAAAATTTGAACCTATGAACAGGGCCTGTTCTAAGGGTATTCTGGATTGTGAGCAACATTTTTAATGATTTGTTTGTAAACTATTTAATTTTGAAGTAATATAATGTTACAATACATTTTGTCTTGAAATATTTTTGTTAAAGTGGAAAAAATTTTATATTTTAATATAATAAAAGGCCTCATTTTAAAAAGCATCGGAAAAATAAATAGAGCCTCCAATATCTTCGCTCCGCCCCTGCGTATAACCATTGATATGCTAAGAAAGATTCAACACTTATTCTACCTTATAACTAAGTTTATCTATATGATTTTTCATATATAAGGTCTTTCATTTTAGGGTCATGTGCAATTGAACATTTGATTGCACACTTGACGCTCCCAAATTAACCCACTTGTTGGAAAGGCTGCTACTTTCTAAGTTCGTTTCGTTTGATTAGTAGTACTAAATGGTAGTAATGAGAATGATTTATAGTGTAAAACTTCATCAATAGTTCCATATCGTTCCCATGGTTATGAAACTTTGATCACAAAAAAGTTTTTTCTTTTACAATTTCCATCACCACCTAATACCACATCTCCAATGGTAATGCATTGGAATGAATTTTATGAAAAAAATGTGATGGTTGAAGTTGGACAAGCATGGCCATCAAGGTAGCCAAGAGATTTTTCAACCAAAATTACACTAATTTTTTATTCCCATTACCATCGTTTATTACCACCTACCAAATGGGCCGTTAATGTGTCAACCCTATGAAGAAGCCAACGCAATGTTGCAGGTTAAAAGTGGGAAATACACGTAGGACAAACCGTCATTTGAGATGGCGGTTTATCCTATTATTTTCTTTTTGGTTTCAATTCTTTAAGACAAAATCGTTGTCTTAGATGGCTGTTTGCTAAAAAAATTTTCACAAATCGCCAATTAAAATTGCGGTTTGATTTGAACAAAAATAAATATATTTATATATATATATATATATATATATATATATATATATATATATATATATATATATATATTATAAGTATCAGCTGACGTAGACGGTATCCAAGAAAATTTATTACACAAAATGGGAATTATGTTATTTAAACAATTTTAAGAGAAATGGGTCTTGATTATATTGCGTTATTGTGTAGGCTTAATAATAGTTGTACTTGTTACTTTACTTATATCCAAGAGAATGAATAGTCATAAATGTTACCCCGATACTATCGATGACCTAACTAACTTAGAACGAATATTCACCTCTTCTCCCAACGAATATTCACTTATTGTTATATGTCGAAATTCGAACGTTCGTGTGAAGTCGCATTATGATTCTTTTGAAAAATAAAACTTTTTTTACAATAAATAAATTTATAACTTTCAAATACAAGCTAATTGCAAAATCCACTTAAAATAAAAATATATATGAAGCTTTTCTCAATCATTATTATAACTCTTTATTCAATCTTTGCATTCAAGATAAGATATTTGAATGAGTTTTGAGTACAATATTTTGTATTAGGTAAATTGTATGTCTTGTGTGTACTTACTTTTAATAATTTTGTTCAACTAGTTAATAATAATAATAATAATAATAATAATTATTATTATTATTATTATTATTATTATTATAATAATAAATTAATCTTTTAGAAGTGTTACTATACTAATGCGACTAATTATATACTACTAATAAAAAATACACCAATATATACGATACGACTAATAATGAACTAACAATACAGTAATACGACTAATTACATACTAATATTAAAATAATACAACTAATAATACACTAATACAACTAATAGTATGCATACTTATGCAACTAATAATACAATAATAAGAGTAATTATGTTAATTCTACATTAAGTCGACTAATTATATACTAATACAACTAATATTATTCTAATGATACACAACTACTATTAACATACTAATACTACTACACTAAGACGACTAATTAATACGTACTACATTTAATAATAATAATAATAATAATAATAATAATAATAATAATAATAATAATAATAATAATAATAATAATAATACACTAAGTTGTAGGAGTGTTATGTTATAAGTATACTAACATTACATAGATTATCACTAAACAACTAATGGCCTAGTGATTGGAGTGTTTCTATACTAACCTGGAGGTCTTGGGTTCAAATCCTGTATAAATGATTTGTAGCCATGTGTTGTGCATGTAGTTAGGGCTGAACAGAGTTTGGTCTAAACCGTAAACCAAACCGGACCAAACCGTAATTTAAATATATGGTCTGGTCAACGGTCTAAATGGTCTGGTCCAGTTTTTTTATTAAAAAAACAGTTTCCGGTCCGGTCCCGGTTTTAAAATTTTCAGACCAGACCGGACCGGAAAACCGTAATAAATTTCGGTCTGGTGAAAACCGTAAATCGTAGACCGGAACCCGTAATTTCCATTTTATTTAAAATTTTAAATGTTAGTATGTTACTATTATAACATTATGAATCAATGGAAGCTCTGAGCCTTTGATTCTGAAGCTCTCCCACCCATCGATTCCTTCTCCAGTTCTCTTTCTCCCTCGTTCCTTCTCCCTCGTTCCTTCTCATTCTCCCTCGATCCCTTCTCCTTCTCCCTCGATTCCGTCTCCTTCTCTCTCGATTCCTTCCTTCTCCTTCTCCCTTGATTTCTCCCTCGATTAATCTCTGAAGATTCTGAAGCTGTGTTGTGCTTCTGTGCTTCTTCGAGGTTTCGACGCTCCTCCTTCAACACTTTACCACGGAATCAAGTGTAGAATCTCTTAATGTAAGTATATTGGTTGATTTTTGATTTTTTAGGGTTTTTTTTATCAGTTTTTGTTTAAATTCGAAGATGAATGGATTGCTTCTGGTGGTTAGGGACAAATGGATTGCTTCTGGTTGTTATGTTAATCCTAAGAAAATGCAAGAAAATGTTAATATGTTGAATGTCCTCCTTTAGTTTTTTATATTAGTTTTTGTTATGGACCATCGGTAGCCGGTGGTGATACACGGCTGAACACAAGTACCACCGTTAAAAATAAAGCCGTTTAAGCTAAAAGCGGCCAAAAATAGACTATTAGATTGATAAATCTTGGACCTATTCTTAAAATGGAGAAAAATGAGGCTGATAAAAGTACCCCAAATATTATATGGAATTTGAATTTCATGAAGTGTTGTTGAATCTCCATTTTCTGGGTTGATTGAAATCTGAAAATTTTGGGAGGTGTAAAATTTGTAATTTTAGTGAAAAATTAATTAGGTTTTCTTTGTTTGGGGATTCTTGAGATTGAACTTTTGGGTTGTTTTGTTACTCCTAATTGTGGGTGGGGATTTAATGGTGCTAGATGGTGGTATAGTATTGTCTGTCCAGTACAGACCTTTGTTTGTATCTACAAAATGTGTTTCAAAATCATAAAAAAAATAGCATAGTATTTCCATTGGTGTAAATCAGAATAAAAGAAAATAACACATATAATCTTTTTCAATTGTAGATGTCGATTGATGAACCTTTATAGTTTGCGATGAAAATGAAGTGGATGATCAAAATGGTAATGAAATCAAAAACGACGAAGCTATGAGCAAACAAAGGAGGAAGCTTGTGAAATCAAGATCCGATATATGGGATCACTTCACCAAATTTACAAACAAAAATATGGAAAAGAAATGTAAGTGCAACTATTGTGTTTGTGAATATAAGTGCAATCCTAGTGTAAATAGGACTAGTACTTATAGAGCACATTTAAGTAAGTGTCTTAGATTTTCACTCAATAACAAATCAAATGCTACTTAAACACAATTGAGTTTTCAATCAAGTGTTAATGAACAAGGGGAACAAGAAGCTCACATAAAGAGTTGGATGTTTAACTATGAGGCTTGTAGGAAAGGCTTAGCGTTCATGATAATTGTTGATGAACTTCCCTTTAGATTTGTTGAAGCCCAGGGGTTTAGGTACTTTTGCTCATAGATGCAAAATAAGTTTTTGGTTCCTTCTAGAATGACTGTTGCTAGAGATTGTTATGAGATGTTTTTGGATGAAAGGTTGAAACTAAAGTCGTTTATAAAAACTAATTGTAGGAGAGTATGTCTTACTACTAACACATGGACTTCAATTCAAAAAATTAATTATATGTGTTTAACTGCTCATTTTATTGATAATGATTGGAAGTTAAATAAAAGAATCTTAAACTTTTGTCCAATATCAAGTCATAAAGGTCAGGCCATTGGAAAGACAATTGAGAAATGTTTGCTTGCTTGGGGTCTTGAAAATGTGATGACCATTACTGTTGACAATGCTAGTTCTAATGACACTGCAATTGCTTATTTAAAAAATAGAGTCAATACGTGGGGAACTAGTGTGTTGAATGGAGAATATTTGCATGTAAGATGTATTGCTCATATCATGAACTTAATGGTTAATGATGGTCTTAAATTAGTTACTGATGTTGTTTGTCGAGTTCGAGGTGCTGTTAAATTTATTTTATCTTCTCCATCTAGAATTGAAAAGTTTTATAAGTGTGTTTCGGATGAGAAGATTCCATCAAAAAACATGTTGTCTCTTGATGTGGTCACACGGTGGAACTCAACTTATTTGATGTTAAGCATTGCTTTGAAGTTTATATTGGCATTTGAGAGGTATGATGGGGAAGATCCAAATTTTCATGAGCATCTTCTAGATCCACACACTAGTGGAAAAAATTGTATTTGCTGCTCATTATTTGCTGCGGTTTTTTCATATTCGCAGCAATAAAGAGGAGAATGAATAAGGAAAAAAAAAAAACCTTTAATTGCTGCGGTTAACCAGTGGACCGCAGCAAATATTATTCAAAACAAATTAATTGCTCCGGTTAAGGCCAAACCGCAGCAAATAGCGCTTCATTATTTCCTTAATTGCTCCGGTTTTTCATGAACCGCAGCAAATAAACCGGGAAAATAACTTAATTGCTCCGGTTTCCTTTGAACCGCGGCAAATGAGCTTTGGAATTTTAAGAAAACCCGCCATAATCATCAGTTTCTTTTTCACAATAAACCCTTCACAAAACCCTTCATACAAAACGATTAAACTGCCTTTTGTTCTCTCAAACGAACCCATTGAAAACCAAAAACCCAGAACTGTACGTTTGCTACTGCTGTTCTACTGCTGCTTTGTTCTCTCAATCAAACGTTTGCTTGTTCTACTGTACGTGTTCATCTTTATTTTCATTCACAAACCCAGAACAAACGTTTGCTTGTTCTACTGTACGTGTTCATCTTCATTGTCATTCACAAACCCAGAAATCAAAAGTTTGCTTGTTCTACTGTGTTCACAAACGTTTGCTTGTTTCGTGCATTTGCTTGTTCTACTGTGTGCGCATTCTTCAAAACCGTTGTTTGAAACCAAAGGCATTTGCTTGTTCATCTTCAAAACTCACGAATTAAGGTATTATTTCTCTTTTTAATTTCAATAAGCATTGAAATAGCTCATTGTTGCTTCTGTTCTTGTTGCTGGTCACATTTGCTTTGTTCTTGTTGTTGGTCGCATGTGATTGTTTTACACTTATTATTTCATTGATTAGATTATATATTAGTTCAATCTAATCTAGATGATGATCAAAACAAAGAAAACTAAAAAATTAAAATTAAAAATGAAGATGTACGTGGGTTTGTAAATATCTAAATTTGACAAAAAAAAAGAAGTTTTCAAAGATTTAATTGCATATAAAATATCGTTTATCTAATCTTGATGAAAAAAATATAAATGGGCATGAGAAATGAAAAGGAAATTTGTTTTTAAATAATAGTTAGTTAAAGATATAAAAAAAAAAAAAGAAAAGAAAAGAAAAAGAATGTGCCACCAGTTCCATATTTGTGAAGATAATTCTTCAAAGTAGCATCTTCTTCAGGAGACCATGGCCCTCTTTTCACATTTGCTTTATCACAACAAGGTGGTCTTCCCATTTTTATTCCACTAACAAACAACCCCTTATTATTAAACAACAGGATTTTTATTTGGTTTTGGGGTTTTTATAAATGTAACAGTGACCCTTGACTTAATATGACTTTGGTTTATTTTATTTTATTTTATTTTTTTTTATAATAAATTAATAAATATTTTTTATTGAATACAATATACAATAAATTTAAAAGTTGTAGTTGTGTATTATTGGTGTTTGTTTGTTTACTTTTCCCTTGGTATATACTTTAAAGGATAAACCTAGCTAGTCAAACAATTTTACCACATGGATTGATCACTTTTTTTTCTTGTTATAAAAGGCCTACCTAAGAATACGAACTAAGGGAGATGTGGAGGTTTGTTGCTTTTTGTCACTCATACAACTATCAAATTTTGAATTCATTAAGAAAATTAGTAGATCATAAGTCAAATACTTTGACTTATAATTTAAAATTAATTTTAATTCGGATGTTTTGATATTTGTTAAAAATGTGGTTTGTTGTTAATTGTTATACTTATTAAAATTATAAATAAGTATATATGTTTAAAAGTTGTGTATTAATTTTGTTTTGAATCAATTAATCACACTAATTAGGATGACAAACGATCGTTCTTGGATGTATGGAAGCATTGAATCGTCGGAATTTATTGATGGCGTATTAGAATTTTGTAGTATTGCGGTTGAACATCAAGTTAGGACGGGGGGAGTTGGTTTTTATTGCCCATGTGTCAGTTGTGGCAATGTATCAAAGGTAGATAGTGTTGATATCCTTAGGGAGCACATACTTCGACGTGGGTTTAGGCCTCAATATCATGTTTGGGTTTGGCATGGTGAGGAGGGAGTTTACAAAGAGAAAAGTGTTGTTGAGGACGTCAATAATGTGGCCGATGTCAATGAGGATGTAGTAGATCATGTTGATGGGTATGAGACAGATGAAGAGAATGTCGATGAGGATGTGGATCGTGTTGATGAGATGATGGAGGGAGTCGAGGATGAGTTAGGAAAACGTCCTCGTGTTTTTGACTTGTTGACAGAGGCTTCTCAAAAGCCTTTGTACCCTGGATGTACAAAGTTCACCAAACTAACAGCAGTGTTGACAATTTTCAACATTAAGTCAAAGTTCAATTGGAGTGACGCTAGTTTCACAATGTTATTAGAAGCGTTAGGTGAGTTGCTTCCTGAGGGAAATGAACTTCCAAAGTCGACATATTATGCCAAAAAGCTCATGTGTCCTTTCGGCTTAGAGTACTAGAAGATTCATGCGTGTCCGAATGATTGTGTGTTGTATCGGAATGAAAACGAGAACTTAGAAGAGTGTCCTAGGTGTGGGTTATCGCGCTACAAGCGTAAAGGGTCTCGGGATGCTAAAGGGCCCCCGGCTAAGGTATTGTGGTATCTTCCAATAATACCTAGATTCAAGCGCTTGTTTTCTATAAAGAAAGATGCGTTAAATTTGAGGTGGCATGCAGATAGGGTGAAGAAAGGTCACTTGCTCACACATCCATCTGATTCTCCGGAGTGGAAGAGTATTGATAGGTTGCATAAGACTTTTGGGGATGAGGTTCGTAATTTAAGGCTCGGACTGTGTACGGATGGAATGAACCCATTCGGCAATCTTAGTTCTCAACATAGTACTTGGCCGGTACTTTTAGTGATCTATAATTTGCCACCTTGGTTGTGTATGAAGCGTAAGTACATAATGCTTTCGCTTCTTATCTCGGGTCCTAAACAACCTGGCAATGACATAGATGTGTATCTTGCACCTCTCGTTGAGGATTTGAGAAAGATGTGGGATGAAGGCGTTTCAGTGTTTGATGCATATGCTAATGAGGAGTTCACCTTGCGTGCAATACTTTTATGCACCGTTAATGATTTTCCGGCATATGGCAACTTATCGGGGTATAAGAACAAAGGGAAGAAAGCATGCCCGATATGTATCGATGACATGGAATCCACGTGGATTCCTAAGTGCAAACACGTATTCATGCACCATCGAAATTTCCTCCCACGAGACCACCAATATCGTAAGAAGAAGAAGTTGTTCAATGGGGAGGTTGAGGACCGTGTAGCTCGTCGACCGTTGACCGGTTATGAGGTTTATGAACAGGTTAAGGGAGTTGAGACTGTATTTGGTAAAACGGGGCAAGTGCAAGGAGGTGAAGACCGATTATGGAAAAAAGAATCAATCTTTTGGAAGCTTCCATATTGGAGAGATCTACAGGTTAGGCATTGTCTTGACGTTATGCATATAGAGAAAAATGTATGCGATGCCATACTCGGGACTCTCATGAACATTCCGGGTAAGACAAAAGATGTTAGGGCCGTGCGAGATTGGTTTGAATGTAAGGGTCTTCGTTCGGAGTTGTGGGCACATGTTAAGGTGAGTAAGAAAAGAAATAGAGCTGATGATGAAGTTGGTGGCAGTAAGAAGAAGATGCTTAATGACAAAGTTTATTTGCCTCCAGCTTGCTACACATTGTCCAAAGCAGAGAAGCGGACATTTTGTGAGTGTTTGTATGGCATTAAGGTTCCGTCTGGGTACTCATCCAACATGAAGAGATTTGTTAGCCTAAATGGTGAGCTGAAGTTGGGAAGCATGAAATCTCACGATTGCCATGTAATGATGCAAGTGTTCTTACCAATTGCAATCCGTGGAATACTGCCAAAACATGTGAGATATGCTATTACCAAGCTATGTTCGTTCTTCAACACAATTTGTAGTAAAGTTCTTGATCCCTTTAAACTTGATGCACTTCAACTCGACGTGATTGTAACTTTATGCAAGTTTGAGATGTATTTTCCACCTTCTTTCTTGGACATAATGGTTCATCTTATTGTCCATCTCGTTCGTGAGATCAAACTTTTGGGTCCAGTTTTTTTAAGGTGGTGTTATCCTTTTGAAAGACACATGGGTGTTTTACAAAATAAGGTGAGGAATCCAGCACAGCCCTAGGGGAGTATGATTCAAAGCACTGTAAGCGATGTGATTAGTAACTTTATAGCCGAGTATTTGGCCATGGCAAAGCCTATTGGACTTCCCACCTCTAGACATGAAGGAAGGCTTGAGGGAAAAGGAACAATTGGCTCCAAATCGGTCACACCTCCTCGAGAAAGCCTTCTACAAGCACACTTGTATGTGTTGCATCATATTCCGGAAGTTCATCCTTTTTTGAGTGAGCATTTTGATATATTGCGCGCAAAACATCCTTCTAAAGGGGATAGGGCATTGATGCAGTTGCATAACAAGACGTTTATTAATTGGTTTCATAATCGAGTAATATGCGAAGAACTCAAGGGTGTATCCGAAATTGTTAAGTGGTTAGCTTTTGGTCCTCGTGATGATGTCAACAAATATGAGGGTTACGATGTCAATGGCTTCACATTTTAGACTGAGGGTCAAGACAAGAAGTCATCGTATCTACAGAATAGTGGGGTTTCTATTTTGGCGTCATCTACATTTTACGCGAGTGCGAAGGATCAAGCGTCGGTTGATGCTAAATTGGTATACTACGGGCGGGTACATGAAATATGGGAGCTTGACTACTCTACTTTCAATATTGGTCTTTTCAAATGTAAGTGGGTAGATAATAATCGACGATGCATAAAAAATGACGACCCTTGTGGATTCACTCTTGTAGACTTAGCTCGTTTGCGTGATAGTGAGGAGCCATTCATACTAGCCACACAAGCCAAGCAAGTATTCTACATTGTAGACCCGTCTGATAAAAAATGGTCTATTGTTGTACCGGGAAAAAGAAGCATTCTTGGTATAGGTGATGTTGAGGATGAGGAAGAATATGAAGCTTTTGAAGACTCCCCTCCCTTTATCAATCCAATATCAGTGGATCAAGATGATGTAGATGATGTAGATGTTGGTTATATGCGTGTAGATCACACGGAAGGAATACATTTGAATTAAGTGATTCACAAGGTATGAATTTAAAGCTTTTAAAAGTTTTTTTGGCACTTGGTTTGTTTTGCATGAAACTTTGCACATAACACTTATTTGTTATATATTATTGTGTTGAACGTACGTATTAGAATTGTAAATCATAGTCATATTCTTAATATTACTTAGCTTATGTTCTAATATATTTCTATTCATACTCTTTCAGGTACTGATATATAATGCATCTATTCAGAGACGAAATTGTCCCCGAGATTGAGACCTCGGATAATGAGCATCGTAGTTACGACAGTGAAGAGGACCAAATTATGAGATTCGAGCGTATGGCTGAAGACGCTCCACCTCTAGACAATGATTTTGAGACTGAAGACGCCCCACCAATGGATGCTCCCACTACCAGTAAGAAAAGAAAAGGGCGAGGTCCTACAAAAAACCTCAAAGTCACGGAACCAATGCATTTGGAATACAATGCATTGGGTCAACCCTGCGGAAAATGGCGTAGGCTATATGGAAAACAAGTGGGCCTATGTATCCGCAAGATTTCCATATTGCACGCATGGAACGAGGTTCTAGAGGGTTTGAAAAACTCTCTATGGAATGATACTGTGGTAAGCAACTTTACTATTTTTACTCATTTAGTTTCATTTTAAAATTAATTTAATTGACAGTAACAAATATAAATTTTTTTTGTAGAATCTTTTCCACATCGAGAGCGATGAGGACAAGAAGAATGTGTTTCTTTCAGCTGTTGCTGAAAGATTCAGAGATTTCAAATCCAAGCTAGTAACTGGCTGGATTACGAAGACCCGTGCCCGTACGACCAAAAAGGTCAAAACGGGAAACGAAGGTGGAGAGCAAGCACCTTCGAAGATGCCCTACGAAATATGGGGTCACATATCGAAGAGGGATTGGGAGGCCTTTGTTGCCAAAAGAACAACTCCCATAGAAGTTGTAAGTATTTCATATTATATTATAGTTTACCAATTTGAATTTACTTGTTTTGATTCAGTCATTAAACTAATACATGACATTCGATTTCTATTGATTAATTAGGAAAAGCGTGGTAAAGCTTCAGATTCTGCAAGCAAAAGGAAGTTTTACCATCGCTTAGGCCAGAAAACGTACGATGAGGTCCGAAAAGAGTGGGTGGATGCGGGTTTATACCCCAATCAAAGTTCATCCACACCCTCATCTACGACTACCTCCGCATCCGTACATACTCTTGCTGGAGATCGGGTGCGTGATGGGTATTGCGGTCTTCATTCCCGAGATGCAAGTGGTAAATTTACCATTAATGATCCGGGAACGAAGAAGGTTGTTGATGCTGTGGTGAGTTTTGAAATTATTAAGTATATTCTTCATTTGTTTTGTATTCTTTGGCTTTGATGTACTTATACTAATTACTATATATGTCACTTTTTATTTCAACAGATGGGCTGGAAGGAAAAAGAAGCTACGGGGGAGTTCACCCCAAAAGGCAATGTTGACGCATTGCATATGGTCTTAGGGAAAGACCACAGTGGGCTGGTAGTCGGAAAAGGAGGCGTCCGCGTGGGGTTACAGAAGGCATTCGGCAAAGAGTGTGTTGCTACTCAATCCCGAACGGCACTGCGGGAAGAAGCAACAACCCTCCGAGCGGAGATTACGAAGGACGTTCTCGCGAAGTTGGCCACCGTGTTGCAAAAGATGGGTGCACCCATTGTGGACTGGGCAAACCTGATTGTCGATGATCAGGGAAGTCAACATGGGGATTCTAACGCTTTGGTCGAGCCAACACCCGAGCCCATTACCCCCGTAGCACCCCAGCTCTTTACTAATACCCCCGTTGCTCAAAATTCGGAGCCAACTCCGGTGCCAGTGCTACAGGTACATAGTTTTTAAATATATAAGCACTTATTAATTTAAATTGCAACGCGTAATTAAAATTTTATTATGATGCTTATTATACTAAACGACACAATTTTCAGGAGGCGACTCCTTGTTCTCTTTTGCTGCCTCAGTTAGGTGTTGCTAGTGATGGCGACTTAACTGAGATTGCATATGGTATGGCACAACCAAATAAAGAGGGCCAAACAGTGCATTCAGTGCCTGTTACAAGTGGCCACATCAGTGTGGCCGTGGAGACTATTGTAAAGGGGTTTGAAGATTTCTCACTCCCAATTCCAATGCCAGCATGGAGCCTTGAGAAACTATCAGACGCCCTAGGTAGTTTTGTCACATGGCCATATGCTTTGGTCCGATTCACTAACATGGTAAGAATCATTTGTACCTTATTTATTTTTATTTTTTTAATTGCATGCTCACACTAATTTAATTTTATAAATTGAAATAGCAAAAGAGTCCAAAGGGATCTTGTTGAGAGGTCGGTTCCTCAGCAAAGGTGTCGACTGGGTCAAAGTCGATGCCAAGCACTCCAATTTTGACTGATGAGGAGCTAAAAGATCTCTCTCAAGATTGCAAATGGTTGCATTATTGTGCATCTCGCAATAAGTGAGGAGGACCCAATCATGTTGCCCCTGCTGAAGGAGCAATACTGCTTTTCAGAAGACCCGTATGTAATTATTGGTCCTAGTGACATCGGGCAATTTTTGAGAGGAGAGATGCTGAACGTAGCTCTTTTCCATGTCTACATGAGGTGATGTTCATTATCTTACAAGTTAGGCATTGTTGTTTAATTGTTTTAATGACCGAATTACTAACAAAATTCTCTTATTTGTGAGTTTAGTGCGGTTTACGAGGAGGTAAATTCTTGCGAACCTCCAATAAAAATTGGATGGTTTTGTCCGGAGACGATTTCGGGTAGTAAATGTAGAAATGATCCAGATGTCGTCAGAGCATACATTGAGACTGCTTTGACTAATTCCCTTGCATGTAAACACACATTCATTCTGGCTCCATATTGGGAAGAGTAAGTTTTATTTTTGAAATTGAACTTATCTTTTGATTTTTAAAGTCACCTAATCTCTAATTTGTTGATTTTAAATTTGTGTTTGTAGTTTGCATTGGATACTTTTGATCATATGTCCTTTAACGAACACCGTGCACGTCTTCGACTCATTACAAAAACTTAACAGCCTACCTCGCAACACAAGATTCAAAGCATTGTTGAATGCGTACGTAATATTAATTATTTAACCAATTTGATTTAATTAAGTGTTATATATATATATAAATGGTATTACTTTTCCCATGCGTTTCAGCGCAATGAAAAGAGTGTGTGGACAAATGAGATCTACATCCAGAGCCACATTTCCAAAATGGATAGCAAGAAAGGTACACAAATTCGATTTTATGGGTTTTGTATAGGTTTGGTCAAATGATCATAAAAAGAACACGAAACAACCACAAACACTTAAACAAAATTCTGATCTAGCAAACTGTCGACCAGCCCTCCTTCGGCTCAGCTTCTAGGAGTCCACGGGGATTGTTAGAATGGTTTTAGGACCTTGATAGCTAGATCCAAGTACCAAGATTCCATTTCCACTTTAGCCTAGGTCTTGGATGCATAGGTTTGGTCTCCACGTGTCGTGCAAGGTGGTCTGGTCACTAGTTTGATGCTGTCAATTTCGCGTTTTTATTTGTCAATTTCGCGCGTAAAGTAGGTCAAACATGGTTTGTTATGCACGAAACTTGGCATACAACACTATTTGGCATATATTATTGTGTTGAAGTGGTTAGAATTGATAATAATAGTCATATGCTAGAAATTAGAAGTTAAGTTGCGATTTTATTCGTTTTTAAGCGTTTTTGTAAATTTCGCGCGTAAAGTAGGTCAAACATGGTTTGTTATGCACGAAACTTGGCACACAACACTATTTGGCATATATTATTGTGTTGAAATGGTTATACTTGATAATAATAGTCATATGCTAGAAATTAGAAGTTAAGTTGCGATTTTATGGGTTTTTAAGCGTTTTTGTGAATTTCGCGCGTAAAGTAGGTCAAACATGGTTTTTTATGCACGAAACTCGGCACACCACACTATTTGGAATATATTATTGTGTTGAAATGGTTAGAATTGATAATAATAGTCATATGCTAGAAATTAGAAGTTAAGTTGCGATTTTATGCGTTTTTAAGCGTTTTTGTGAATTTCGCGCGTAAAGTAGGTCAAACATGGTTTGTTATGCACGAAACTTGGCACACAACACTATTTGGCATATATTATTGTTTTGAAATGGTTAGAATTGATAATAATAGTCATATGCTAGAAATTAGAAGTTAAGTTGCGATTTTATGCGTTTTTAAGCGTTTTTGTCAATTCCGCGCGTAAAGTAGCTCAAACTTGGTTTTGATGCGAAACCGGGGCTGATTAAGGCCTTGGTTATGCAAGGATTAATGTTGTGCGTAAGCTTTGATTAATGACACAGTCAAAAACTACAAATGATCATGAAAAGAACACGAAACAACCACAAACACTTAAACAAAATTCTGATCTAGCAAACTGTCGACCAGCCCTCCTTCGGCTCAGCTTCTAGGAGTCCACGGGGATTGTTAGAATGGTTTTAGGACCTTGATAGCTAGATCCAAGTACCAAGATTCCATTTCCACTTTAGCCTAGGTCCTGGATGCATAGGTTTGGTCTCCACGTGTCGTGCAAGGTGGTCTGCTCACTAGTTTGATGCTGTCAATTTCGCGTTTTTATTTGTCAATTTCGCGCGTAAAGTAGGTCAAACATGGTTTGTTATGCACGAAACTTGGCACACAACACTATTTGGCATATATTATTGTGTTGAAATGGTTAGAATTGATAATAATAGTCATATGCTAGAAATTAGAAGTTAAGTTGCGATTTTATGCGTTTTTAAGCGTTTTTGTCAATTTCGCGCGTAAAGTAGGTCAAACATGGTTTGTTATGCACGAAACTTGGCACACAACACTATTTGGCATGTATTATTGTGTTGAAATGGTTATACTTGATAATAATAGTCATATGCTAGAAATTAGAAGTTAAGTTGCGATTTTATGGATTTTTAAGCGTTTTTGTGAATTTCGCGCGTAAAGTAGGTCAAACATGGTTTGTTATGCACGAAACTTGGCACACAACACTATTTCGCATATATTATTGTGTTGAAATGGTTAGAATTGATAATAATAGTCATATGCTAGAAATTAGAAGTTAAGTTGCGATTTTTATGCGTTTTTAAGCGTTTTTGTCAATTTCGCGCGTAAAGTACTCAAACTTGGTTTGTTATGCACGAAACTTGGCACACAACACTATTTGGCATATATTATTGTGTTGAAATGGTTAGAATTGATAATAATAGTCATATGCAAGAAATTAGAAGTTAAGTTGCGATTTTATGCGTTTTTAAGCGTTTTTGTCAATTCCGCGCCTAAAGTAGCTCAAACTTTGTTTGTTTTGCACGAAACTTGGCACACAACACTATTTGGTATATATTATTGTGTAGAAGTTGTTAGAATTGAAAATCATAGTCATATTCTAGAATTTATGTGTTAAGTTGCGATTTTATGCCTTTTTAACCGTTTTTGACACTAACTTCTATTTTCTCTTAGTGCTTTCAACAACCTCCTTTTTCCGTTGACTGCGGCTACTACACGCTGAAGTTTATGGACGATATTATAAATTCCGTGAAGGAATTTGGAGTCGAAAATATAGATGCCGTAAGTATTTGTTACGTTCTTAATTAAATATATTATTGGTAAAATCTAATGTTTCTATATTAATATATAGCTTTTATTTTAATATTATAATATAGGTTTTAAACGACATTCCGAGGGAAACACGCGCTTTGAGAAGTGAAGAGATGCGCGAATTAAAAGACAAGATTGCTATGTATCTTGCTAATATTTGTGCTTGATAAATTGTAATTACTATTGATTATTTTTTATAGTTTATTTAATGTATATATATATATGTACGTACATATTATATTATATATATATACGAGCGAGAGTTTATTATTACAAAGAGATTAATGTTGATTATCTGTGATTATCATTGGATTAATCATTGTTATTACATTGTAATATTATTGCATTATTATAAGGATTAAACGGAAAAAGAAAAAAAAAAGAGACTTATTGCTGCGGTTTTAAGCCTGACCGCAGCAAATAATGACACACTTATTGCTGCGGTTTTTCCCCCTGACCGCAGCAAATAACACCCATTATTTGCTGCGGTTTTAGCCCATGACCGCAGCAAATAATGCCCTTATTTACTGCGGTTTTGAACCGCAGCATTTAAAGTAGGACATTTGCTGCTATCACTATTGCTGGGGGCCAAAACCGCAGCAAATAATGGCAAAAAAACCGCTGCAAACGAGGTTTTTTTCACTAGTGACATGGTTATGGGAATGGTTTAGGAAAGCATACTACTGATGATTGGGACCAAGTGAAGAAATTAGTTCAATTATTAGAAGTGTTTTATAATTTAACTTTGCGTGTGTCTGGTTTACAATACGTTACTTGTAATGGTTGTTTTGATGATATAACTGATGTTGGTTGTTTACTAAAAGAATGGTATGAAAGTCCTGATTATCAGTTTAAGGAAATGGCAAAGAGAATGAAAGCGAAGTGTGATAAGTATTGAGAGGATCCTAAAAAACTAAATGTTATGCTATATGTTGCTGCTGTACTTGATCCTAGATATAAATGGGAAATTGTGGAATTTGGGATAAGACAAATATACACAAAAGATAATGATGCTTCTGTTGTTTGTATGCGGGTAAAGAATGCCCTTTATGATTTATATGATGAATACAAAGGCTTTCATTCCACATCCACAACAACGAACCAAAGTGATGGTGCTTCAAGTTCTAGCAAAGATATAGAACCTAGTCTTCCAAAAAAAGGACTTATGAGATCTAAGTTTAAAAACTCAAAGAGTCTCGTGAGGATGGGGAATTGACTAAAACAGAGGTGGACAAGTATTTAGATGAGGTTACAGAAGAAGATGAAGATGGCTTTGATATTTTGACATGGTGGAAAAACAATAGTTCAAGGTTTTCCATTCTTTCTCTTGTAACTCGTGATGTGCTAGCCATTCCTGTATCCACAGTTGCATCGAAAAGTGCCTTTAGCACTGGAGCTCGAGTTCTAGATTCATTTCGAAGTTCATTAAGTCCAAAGATGGCAGAAGCTCTTATTTCTTGTCAAGATTGGCTTCGTGCTTTTTCTCCAAAAGTTGAGGATTGCTTGGAGGATATAGCACAACTAGTGAACGGTATGTGATCTTTCATATCATGATTAGTATTATGTTTATTTTATAAAATCATATTTTTTGATGTTTGTTTTTATTGTATAGAGTTATCGAAGAACAATTTGGCTCCTTCAGTTATTGACGTTCCTTGATGCAATGATGCTTATTCATGGATGAAGTCGCTATTGCTGAGTGCTGACTAGTGAGTACTATGAATTTACTTTATGTTCTATATTACTCCCTCCTATTCAGCTTAATTGTCCCATTTCTTTTTATGGTTAAGTCACCTTAATTGTCCCATTTCTATTTTTGGTATGGGTTTTTGACTTTTATGCCCTTAGTAACTTTATCCTATTTTCAATTATACCCTCCATTATCCATACTAATTTTCCTCCCTTACATTAAAAACTCATAATACCACTCTATTTCCTACCCTTAGGGTCCCACTTTTGATTTTCCTTAAAATCCGTAAAAAGTCAAATGAGACTCCTAAGGTGAATAGGAGGGAGTATAAAATTAGTGATGTACTTAACTATTGAAAATGTGTAATGTTTCGGATTCGGTGATGTATTTTGTTTACAAATTATCGTTTATCTTAGATTCTAAATTAAAAAATACAAAAAAAATAAAAAAACCGTAGACTAGACCAGACCAAACCGTTCTAGAACGGTCTGGTCTGGTCTGATCTGATGTCTGGATTGGTCTGAAAAATTTCCAGACCGGAATTTTTGGTCTGTTCTGATTTTACTGTCAAATCAGACCAGACCGGACCGTGTGCAGCCTTACATGTAGTAGACGAATATAATTTACAATGAGTCATTTTTTGTGGCAGAATAAAATAATTAGCCACGGGATCTACAGTGGCAAAAAAAAGAGTTTATGCCACAACCGTAATTTTCTCGTGGCAACATTCTAGCCACGTTCACTTGTGCCACGGTAGTCTCTAACTTAATTTCACGTGGCGAGACATGATAGCCAAGGGAAATTCTTACTTGTGCCACGACTGCTACTGTGGCACAAGTGATGATTTGTAGTAGTGTTCATTTTTATGATCATTATGGAAGAGATTTCTAAATCGATCTGGGAGACTATACTATGGTGCATGTTATTTGCTGATGATATCGTGTTGGTAGCAGAAACTAAGGAGGAAGTAAATAATAAATTGGAAGAATGAAGGATAGTTTTATAAAGTTGCGGGTTGCGCATAAGTCGTATGACGACATAATATTTTTGCGATGCGACTTTAATGGGACATCATCGATAAGGGAGCCAGAGGTGACCATTGGTGATGAAGTTGTTGCAAGCTAAGTACCACCAAATTTAAGTATTTGGGATTAATTATTCAGAGTAATGAGAAGATTGATGCAGTGTCACTCATTGAATACAAGTGGGTTGGCTCAAGTGGTAAGCAGCCACCGGTACTATGTGATAGAAAGTTTCCAAGTAGGTTAAAAGGCAATAATTACTGAGTTACAATCAGGCCTGCTTTGTTATATGTGACAGAATGTTGGCCAATAAAGAAGACGTTTGAACATAAGATGTAAGTTACAGAATTGCGTATTTAAGGTGGATATGTGGTAACACAAGGATGGATAGAATCAAGAATCGGGAGTTTAGAGAGAAACTAGGAGTTGCCCTTATTTTCACAAAGATGCGTGAAAATAGAATGAGATGGCTTGGGTACTTGCAGAGAAAGACTTATGACACCCCCATGAGGCGGATCGAAAGCGTCATAGTATAGTGTATAAGAAGTCAAGGAAGACCTAGGAAAACGTGTGAAGAACAAATAAAAAATGACTAGCATAACCTACACCTCTATGAGAACCTGACCAAGGATAAAGGTAGTTGGAGGTGCCTTATCCATATCTTAGACAAATGATGCTCTTGCAGTTACCAATTGGTGTTTTTGTTTTTTTCTTTACCTTTTTACATATTATTTTATATATGTATATTAATTTTTTATGTTTTGGACTATTGAGTATTTTTCTGAGGATTCATCTATGGATATTTCTTAAGTCGAGGTACTCTTTGGTCGCACTCTCCTTTATGGGTATGAGTTGCTACCTTCCTTACCACTTCGGGTCGTAGTTTCCTATGAACGAGATACATAGGTAAGATGATGATAATGAAGATAATCGAATTATTTACCACTACTATAACCGGGTCTTATGAGGTCACGCATATAACTATATAAGCAATAGATAGAATAACATACTCCATGAACATATGATTATCCTAGGACATTTAAGTATGATGAGTTTATTGTATGTTTTAATGGGGTGTTTAATGAAGAATTAAACCACATATTAAATCATTATTAGTGTTTATAACCTCTATTTTCTGAGTTGAAAGGGTGATGAAAAGTGTATAAATAGTGCACTTGTTCATCTCATTTCAAACACACTTTTCAACATTCCGCACATATTCCGCCTAAAATGTAATGAAAAAAAGATAATCTTATTTTGCGCAAGCATGCATGGTGGTCTGTTTGATGTTTGTGGACTAACATTAGAGGCATAGCATTTGACGTTCTATTATTTCAATTTTGATATATTTCATACTCGATTATATAACGCGGAATTCGCGCATCAAAGGCATGATATTCTATTATATTTGACAATTCATTGAAGTATAAAATATGCACGCGATCTCATTTAAATGTTAACAAATAGCTTCTTGTAATTACGCATCTATATTCCTACAATGCTATCAGTTAGCCTCTTGTATTATTATAATATGATTATGATAGTTTATTATTTTGATTCAATTAATTAAAGGAGGTTAAATATGGTTTAAAATTCTTTGATTGAAATATAATTTTAATTATTTTTGATTAAATGTACACGATTAAAATATCATTTTGATTATTGAAATTTTATTACTTATGTATATGGATACACTAAATATTCAATTAGATTATTTAGATGTATTAGATGCACGAAATAATACACAAATTAAACAAATAAATAATCAAATTAGTTTATTTTATTGTTGTTTTTGGATTTTAAAAAATAAAAAAATAATTAAAAAAATGTCAAGTAATTACCCGATTT
Organism: Amaranthus tricolor; assembly: GCF_026212465.1. Taxonomy (NCBI): domain Eukaryota; kingdom Viridiplantae; phylum Streptophyta; class Magnoliopsida; order Caryophyllales; family Amaranthaceae; genus Amaranthus; species Amaranthus tricolor. The sequence goes on from NC_080047.1 coordinate 34,644,829, forward strand.
TAAAAATCAAAATTCTATTTTTGGAGTGATTTGTTTTGAAATTTGGTTTTTTAGTATTTGAATTGATTTATTCAACAATTTTCTTATTGATTTGCTAGCTAATTTGAGCACAATTGATCAATTTCAATTTCAAAATGAAGAACCCTAGAATTTATCCCCAATTTAATTAATGCGTTTAAATTTGTGAAATTTTACAATTAATCATCACCAAAACACAATTATATCATAAGTGTTTTCCTCTTAAAATTCGACCTAATAATTAAACATGTGATCTCCAATTTTGATCCGAAAAACTTTTTTTTTCCGAAAAAGATGAGGAGAAATAGGATTGATTTGGCGGCAAGAGTGGATGGCCAGCAGTGGACTAAGGGAGGAAACAAAGGCTGCCACTGGGCAATATAGTTCATTTGAATAGGCAATGTAGAAAAAATAATTATGGTTGATTGAATGTTACTTTGGAAAAATTTCTAAAAAATATTATAATATTGATATATATTTTGATTTTTGATGTATAAATAAAAAATTTGCAAATTAAGACATGAAAATTAGATTAACTAAAAATAAGGGCCACAAAACTTTTATTTATACTACTTTGAGTACAAAATTTATTTTATTTTATTTTATTTTATTTTATGATAGTTAATGATCAGAATCAATGATTTACTTTAAAAATCCATTATAGTTTGTATCTCTAGAAAAGCCAAAAGGATCATAGACCATTGACCATTCCATGAATGTTGAGAACATTGTTCTTGATGTTTACTAGTTATATAACGTTTAAAGTTTTAGTAATTTTATCTTTATTTATCAAATAATAATAATAATAATAATAATAATAATAATAATATACAAAACATTAAAGTATGATTCATGATTCAATAACTATAAATACAACACAATAAGAATCATTAGTTTATATGTGTTTTAGTGGTTGGAGTGTTGTTTGATTTCTTCTTGCAAGAGGTTAGGGGTAGAAGGCTCAATTAGTTGTAGGCGTGTAGCAATTGTTGGAAACTTTGCTAGTTTTATGTGTGGGTTGACTTTGAACCAGATTTTAGTTTCGAAAATGGGTTTTGTATATGTTGTATTCTGTGACTTTAATTTTATTAATCAAATATATAAAATAAAGTTACATAAACTTAGTAGGTTACTAAAAGATATGAAAAGTTCAAACTTTTGCTTAACATACACCAAATGTGAACTTCATCATCGTGAATTATCATATATCAAACATAATAACAAAAAGATTTTGTATGTGATATAAATTCTAGGCGAGACTCTCTTCCTAAAATATCCACTAGTGGAAAAGCTGCGGTTTTTGTATATACGCAGCAATAAATAGAAAAAAGAATTAGAAAAAAAAAAAGAACCCTTAATTGCTGCGGTTTTGTCCCACGACCGCAGCAAATACACATGTGCACCTTCAATTGCTGCGGTTTGTTTCATGCCCGCAGCAAATAAACCTTGCAATTGCTCCGGTTCTTCACCACCCGCAGCAAATAACAAATAATCTTAAACCTTAATTGATTCAGCAGCATTAATTGCTGCGGTTAACCCTAATGACCGCAGCAAATAGAGTTCCTAATATAAAACTTAAACAGTACTGCTCTTTCCTTCAAAACCCTTCATTCTCTTTCTGTTCTCTCGCCTTCCCTAAGCTTCTGTTCTCTTCTTTCCATTCCAGATTTCGAACGCAATTCCTTCAAAACCCTTCATTCTCCTTCATTCTCCTTCGTTCCATTCCAGATTTAGAACGCAAAAACCCTTCGTTCCATTGTCCTTCGTTCATTAACCCACGAAATTAAACTTCGTTTCAAAACCATTCTTGTTCATTATCAAATTAAACTTCAAACTTCGAAAATCAAGGTAATACATTTGAAAATTAAACTGCATGTTCAATATAATACATTTGAAAATTAGTGCTAATTTTTTTTTTCTTTGTAGATTATTACATAACCCACGAAATCAAGGTATTTCTATTTGTTTTGTAAATTTGCAAGTTTTTGGAAGGGTTAATTAAGGGTTTTTGGAAGGCTGAAATGTGAGTTTCATTTTGCTTTATTTTTGTGATTTAGAGTAATTTTTAGATCATAATATATTGTTCCTTCTGAATGTAGATGATTTGGTGTGAGTTAATTGCTTTTGTAATCTTGTTGCTTGTTCAGATCCCATTATTTTCTTTGAATTTGTTGCTGCTAGTCAAGAACCTTATGTGGATTTTGTGCTCTTCCTTTATTTTGTGGATTTTTTGATGCTGATTTGTATTTTCTTGCACTATATTTATGAAATTTCATTCATAATTGCAAATGCTCAAATCTAATTGAAGTGTTAACTTTATTTTTAATATTCATAGCTTGGTTTTGTGGTTGAGGACTATTGTCCAATGATTATATTGATTCATATTGTTTTGTTTTTTTTATCAATGTCATTGGGCTGTAGTCACTTGTAGGAGTAACAAATAGTACTTGAGCATGGTTGTTTTGCTATTAATTAAGTTTCTAAACAGAATCAAGAAAGTAAATCCATTACCAGTTGTTCACTTTCTTAAATCAATAACCAAATAACCAAAAAGAGTGACATAGGGTGAGCAATAAGCAGAACAGCTGCAGTTCTGGTTCAAAACAAATTCACGCAGCTGGTTTCATCACATTTTATTGTGTTCTTTGATTTCTGTTCAGTTGAAGACTCATTTGGCTTGTTCATAATCTTTCCTTCAAATTGGCTTGTTCATAAGTAGTATTGCCAACTATTTATATACCATCTCCCCTAATTAATCACAAACAGGGCTATTTGGTATAAATTTGCCAAGTACTAGAGTTTATTCAAATAGACACATCAATGAGTAACCAAACTCCAATGTATAATTGAAATGTATAATTGTTTAAAAATTGTTGGTTTAAATTGAAAAGTATGATTCTAATGTTGGTTTGCATTGTATGCCTACTAAGTGTTTAATAAAAAACCCAAATTCCATCCTTAATCTTGCTATCCCTATCTTTTTTCTGCTCTAATATAATTTCATCCAATTGACTGTTTCTCATATATTTTCCAAACGTTTTGCTTGATGTTGAAAAAGATATTCAGAAAGTTTTTTTTTTTAATTTTTTTTATTTTTTTATTAATCTGTTAATCAACTACTACTTTAGTTTTCATGGATTTACATCAATAATGTTATTATGTTAAGGGTTTGAAAGTGTTCTTGTGAACAAAGGTTGCCTTTCTTGTTTGGGTTTGGGTTTGGGTTTTGTGAACACAGGTTTATCTACTATAGTCGAACAATCTTATGCCAAATCTAACCGCTTTTGATGTTTACTCAAGACTATGCGTCATTACATAAATCTAATCGATCCGGTACTGATTCCGACTAGCTAATTTTGATTACATCACTTAAATTCATCTTGATTACTAGTTTATGTGCTCACTCAACTACCACTTCCTTGTTATTTCTTTTTGTATTACATTGAATTTGATTTCAATACTCCCTTTGCTTTTTTCTTCTTGGGCTTGACAACTTGGATTTTGTTGAAAATGTGTTAAGATAGGTAGCTCTGAAGCAAGTCTTCTGAATACTCCCATTACAATATTCTGAATACATGTGCAAGTCTTCTCTTCATCAGCAAAACAGCTGGTTGTGTGCATCTTCTGAAGCAAGTGATGATCAGTATATTTGGGCAACAGCAACTTTGTCATGATTCGTGCTTCATGTCTATCAACGGTGTATATGCTGCCTCAATCAAGGGTCAATATTTAGAGACATAGAATAGATTATATTTTCTTGATTCATAGGTTCTTTTGTACCTTCAGATTATATTTTCTTGATTCAATAAATGAGAATATTGTTATTTGTTTGTACCTTTTCACTCAGGCTATATGGATTTTGATATTACTGCTTTTGATATGGTATATATAATAACAATGAGTATAAAACTAAATTACTGTTTTATGCTGCTTCAGATTATATGGATTATAATCTTCAAATTACTGCTTCAGATTATATGGATTATAATGAGTATAAAACTAAAAAACAAAAAAAATAGTTATTTGCTGCGGTCAGAGGCAAAACCGCAGCAAATACAGCAAATAATGCACACTTATTTGCTGCGGTTTTGCCTCTGACCGCAGCAAATAACCCTCCTTATTTGCTGCGGTTTTTGCCCATGACCGCAGCAAATAATGCCCTTATTTGCTGCGGTTTTAAACCGCAGCATTTAAAAAAGGACATTTGCTGCTATCACAATTGCTGGGGGCCAAAACCGCAGCAAATAATGGCAAAATAACCGCAGCAAAAGACGTTTTTTCCACTAGTGATCATTTCCTCCTTACTACGGTGCTAAGAAATGTATACCGAAAATATGTTTTGAGATACAAAGAATTTCACTAAATTTCTAGCACAAGGAAATTAGAACTACATGAGAAACTTAAGTGGAAGAAGAAACGGAAATTTACAATCGAGGATTGCAAGTTCTTTATATAAAGTGCTAGAGAGGAGAAGAATTCAGAAAATGCACGTATATTCCATGTATACCTCCTGTAAGAAATTTTCTTACACATGTTTTCTATATTTATAGAAAATCATACAATTATTCATGAAGTAATATGTCACTTCATAAACAGCAACATCGATTTATGAATCAATGTCAGTCATAACTCAATCTATCCCAATATATTCAATTAATATAACCATATTAACCAGAGGTAGTTATAACATAACTAACAAAATCGAATATAACGAACATTGCAAAAACCAGCGCGAAAGTCGTGGGCCGCGACAAAAATCGTGAGCCGGAACCTGTGCTTATACAAAAACAGAAACTTTTACAAGCTTGGATATTTCTAATTAATTATTTATTCAATTAATTTATTTGATTTAATTAATTTATTATTTCCGATAATCATTAGTTATGATTTGAAGATTCATATTTGAGTTGACATTGGGAAATATAAATTATAATATGTTTTTGAAGAAAAATAAACTATAAGGCCTACCTAATGCCGAAAAGATAATTATTTAAATGTTTATTTTGTCTCTATTCTTTCATTCCTATATCTCATAAACTATTACACATATTTGTTTAAGGATTATAATGATCATCTTATACAAAATATTTCCTTGTCCCTTTTATTTTGCACCTTTTATTTTGCACCTTGTAAAAATGGGTAAAATTTATTAATAAGGATAGAGGCAGAGCAAAAATATTAGAGGCTTTATTTTCTTCTCAGATGTCTTTTAAAATGTGGCCCTTTTATTATATTAAAATATTAAATTTTTTCCACTTTAAGAAAAATATTTCAAGATAAAATGTATTGTAACATTATATTACTTCAAAATAAAAAAGTTTACAAATAAATCATTTAAAAATTGTTGCTCGAATTCGAATCTTAAAAGCGTTATTTAATATTCAAGGCCCTTTATTTCGGGGGCTCTAGGCGGTCGGCTACCAAGGATACCCCTAGAACCGGTCCTGAATAAGGAAAATTACGTTGGAGAATGAATTAAAAAATAAGTGAAAGATATAATTGAGTAGTTAAAATGCAGAGAAAGTATATGTTTGTAAATCAGATTAAAAAAAGGGGAAAGTGAGACAATTACCAAAAAAAAGTATAAAATTAATAAGACCTATTAAAATAAAGTGTTGCAAAATAAAAGCATGTGGAGGAGCACTTATATTTACCCCTCCCTTAAAAATGTTAGTGTAAAATTTTATTATATATATCACAAATTTTAGACAAAAATAATTTTACTATTCATCCTTATTTTAATATTTCTATAATTCTTATGGAGTGATGGCCTCTACAAATCTTACACAAAATTTATTTTTACATTTTTATAGGAGTATTTCTTATGGTCTTTACATGTCTACTACTAACCTTATAAAAAATTTTTTTTATTGGTTGTGATTTTCATATTTTTTTCCAATAACTTACAGTTTTCATATATCTCTTACTAATCTTTTAAAAATATTTTTTTATTGATCGTGGTTTTCATATTTTTTCTACTAATTTTCTTTTAATATTTTTTAATGTATAAAGTCACTACTTTTTCATTAATTAAATAATACATCAACAATCTAAAATATTTTTTAAAAAATTTTTGTAAAAATTCCTTATGAAAACTTCATTTAAAGGAGAAAGAAAGTAGTTTTTACTTGAAAGACAAGAGATGAAGTATGTAGGTCTATTCAATTAAAGTCATAGACGTAATGCCTTTTTCCTTGCCACGTCACCAACTGTTGATAAGAACTACCACCTAATAAGATTATCTTAGAAATTTGGTAAATGAATTACATCTTGAAATAATCCTGAGAAACAAACAAATGATAATGTCGACCTCTGTATCATTGTACTCTTCCAATACCATCTCAACTCCCCTTCTTAATCTCTCATTTCCCCACTATCCCTATTCCTGCAAAGTAAACAACAGTACAGAAAATGATTCTTTTCAAATCCCAAAAACAATCAGCATCCATAAAACAAGACTTAATCATACTTTCAATTTCAATCGACGAAATATGATCTTAATCGGGTTAGGAAGCGTATGCGGATCTACAATCACGCCCTTTCCTGACGTCTTTCCCCGCAGCCTGGGCCTGGCGGCACCTGTTGGACAGCAAAATGCCCGTGTTTTAACAGCAAGAGATTTGCTTCCTAGGAAGTTAGACTCTACTATACGCACACAAGTAGCACGGGGTCGAAAATCGAGGAACAAGAACCAAAAACAGAAAGAAGAAGAAGAAGAAGAGGTGTTAAATGTTAAGTTAGAGTTGTTGGAAACGGACAAGTATGTCAAATTTGATGTGTTTATAAATGAAGAAGATGATAATCCTTCTAAAATGAGACTCATGAGCTCCGAATATGCTGGAAGCTTTGTTTGTTTGCCGCACAGTCATAAAGCTAAAAAGGGTTACACATACAGTACTAGCTTAATGCTTGGGTTGACTGATTTGATCGATGAATTAGGTGTAGATAATGATGATACTGTTGAGGTTGTTCTAGTGCCTAGAGCTGGATCAGATGCTGTTCTCATCACCGATGTAACTATTGGTTATCTTTCATAGAATTTGGTTGGAGGACTTTTTTTTACCCAATGATTAAGGATTGATTTTCACCATTTACAAAAAGAAATTTTATTTTTTTTTTGTCTGTAAGATCTCAAGTCTATCAAAGAATTAAAAAAAAAAAAAAAGAAAGAAAGATTGTTCTTGATTATTGTTTCACATCTTAGCTACACATATGTATGTAAAATAATTCAAATATATGCCCTATTGATTATTTGATAGTTCTATTAGCTAATGGTGTAAATTTAGTGTTGATTTTAATTTGATACAAATGCAAATCTAATCCTATTAAATTTAGTTTTGATTTTAATTTCAGTTCAAATTCAAATAATATTTTATATAAATCAAATTGATGAATACCATAAAGAAAGGGATACATAAGTTGGGACAAATATAATATAAAGCACCTATTATGTATTACGAGGTTTAAAAGCCTCAAGAATCATTACGAGCACTATGATTCGATGTACTAGTGAAAAAAATATGAAAACATGGGTGTACGCGTGTTAGGACTTGATGAATCATTACATATTTAATCTTAATGTAATGAAAAATACTAAATGTGAATCGTCTAATTTAATCCAAAAGGACTTTAGATATTGTGGTATATTGTCAGGAGTACATTCACTAAGTGACAGTTCCATATTAGCATTTGAAGATCAAAAAATAGGGTTGTTGAAGAAGATAATAATACAATTAGCTTAATGTCTTACCTCATACAACAAACATCTATTTGATATACCATAAACCACTACTATATAATATAAACTACTACTAGACATACTATAAACTCCCTACTTTTCATATCATAAATGCTTACTTCAGATATTAAAAAAACCTACTTCACTTATTATAAACACTTACTTCTCATATCATAAATACATACTTCTCATATCATAAATACCTACTTCAGATATTTAAAACTCTTAATATTAAAAACTCCTACTTCACTTATTATAAACACTTACTTCTTATATCATAAATACATACTTCTCATATCATAAATACCTACTTCAGATATTTAAAACTCTTACTTCACTTATCAAAAATTGCTACCTCACATATCATAAACATGTACTATATATAGAAAAAAACATCTACCTTACATACTAAAAACCCCTACTTGACATGTTATAAACACTTAACAAACTGAAAATCTTACTTTATATATCATAAACACAATAGGTATTTTTAATTGTGAAAGTTGGTATTTAATGAGTCATAATGGTTTATAGTATGTATTTTACATGTACAAGTAGGTATTATTTATTTATAGTAGAAAATTTTATCGATAAAAGTAATTATTTTTATAAGTTATGATAGGTATTTTTTTCGCCAGTTGAAAATAATATCTTTATGATTCATATGATTAAATATAATACAAACTTGTATATTAAAACTACAACTTATTTATCTTTAACTATATATACTTTATTATCTTAAAACATCTACTTTTAGATCTTAAAACTCTTACTTTAATATATAAAACACCTAATATAAGTAGTTTAAATGTCTACTTATTATCTTGCAAAATAAAGAAACAAAAAACTTGCACTATAATAAATAAAACATCTACTGTAACATCTACTTCACATATCCAAAAGATCTATTTTACATACTAAACTCCCATACTTTATATATCACAAACACCTACTACACATACTAAAAATCCCTACTTTTTACGTTATAAATACCTGCATTATACAAAATAATAGATAAACATCTATTGTAAACACCTAGTTTAGATATCAAAAGTATCTATTTTACTTACTAAAAACCTCTACTTCACACATTACAAACATCTACTACACATACTAAAAATCTCTACTTTATACATTTTAAATACCTACATTACATACTAAAAACTCATAGTTTAAATTTTATATATACCTACTTCATATGTGTTAAACTCTTACTTCAACAAGTTTAAATCATTACTATACAACAACAAGTAGAGGAAATTATGGGTGAACGGCTTTGTAAAATCTTTGAAATTTTAAACCTATTTTCAATCTTAACTCTAGTCCACTATTGCAAAATCTTTGAAATTTAAACTTATTCTCAATCTTAATTCTAGTCAACCTAATGTCTATATTGATTGAATCATAATTTTAGAATTTCTTTATCATTTTAATGGCGAAAATCAAATCAGAGAATGAGAAAACAAACACACTAGGATTTAAAGTTTCCATCTTTATCCCTAGAATACACCCAAGACCAATGGCAAGGGTGTTCAATGCAAATAAACAACACCTCAACAATAAGAAATGAGAAACAATAAAAAAGAAAACAAAATCAAAGACACAAGATTTACGAGGTTCACCCCAATGTGGGCTACATCCTCGTTGGTGGTTAGCTTGCTTGATTATGTGAAGAAACAATGGAGTTCTCAAGAACGCTTACAAAGAAGTATTAACTTGGAGAAGATAAAGAAGATGGGTTTGTGTTTAGCTAGGGATTGAATCAACATTGAAGTGAGTGTATGAGACTTCTATTTATAATAGTAGCCGTATATCAATGATTGGGCAAAGGCTCACACTAAGACATTCCCGTAAAACTTATCGCGCAAGAAAACAGAGTGCATTCAGGACGACCGAAATGGCCTTGGTCGAGCGGTTTGTATTTCAATCGAGCAGCAGATTAGAATGCTCACTTATCTGGTCAAGCCAACTGGCTGGTCGAGCATGCCACAGTGTGGGTCGAACGGCTCATCAGAAAGTCTATAATGACTCCCACATCATCATACACATACATACACACATGCACACACTACCAACCTCATCATACACCATTGGTGCACTCAAAGTCACACCAAAACTCCAACAATCTCTACCTTGACTAGAGTTCACCAAGATCACACACTTCCTCCAAGACACTCCAATTACACACTACAAGCAATCAAACAAGTAACACACCACATAAATGCCCCCTAGGGCTTCACATCAAGCAAGCTTCTAAACCAATCAAGTTCACACAGAATGAACTTGTCGGTAGGCAACGACTTCGTCATCATGTCGGCCGGATTATCATCGGTGCTTATCTTTGCTATGTGCACTCTTTTGTGCTCAACTTCATTTCTGATGAAGTTATATTTGATGTCGATGTGCTTGGTTCTTCGATGAAAAGTGTTTTGATTTCTTGCCAAATGAATGACACTTTCACTATCACAATGAACACGCATCAGGCTCATCTCAGGGCACATCTCACCAACCAACCCTTTAAGCCACTTTGCATCTTTAAATGACTCGGCGATAGCTATATACTCCGCTTTGGTGGTGGACATGGCGACCACACTTTGGAGTGATGATTTCCATCTCACAGTCGTTCCACCCAATGTAAAAACATTTCCCGAGGTAGATTTTCTAGTATCCAAGTCACCCGTATAGTCAGAATCACAATACCCAATCAATCCGCTTGAATTTTTCCCAAACTTGAGACAAACATTTGAGGTTCCCTTCAAGTACCTTAACAGCCACTTTAGCGCTTCCCAATGACCCTTACACGGATTTGACATATATCGGCTCACCATGCTAACTGCTTGAGCAATATCGGGCCTAGAGAAAACCATAGCATACATAACGCTACCAACTGCGCAAGTGTAAGGAATTTCATCCATTTGTTCTTCTTCTTCTTTTGTTTGAGGACATAGCTTCTTGGATAGCTTGAAATGAGAAGCTAGAGGCGTAAATACACTCTTTGCATCACCTATGGAGAATCTTCTTAATACCTTCTCAATGTATCTCCTTTGACTAAGGTACAAGATGCCTTTTGCCCTATCCCTCAATATCTCCATTACAAGTATCTTCTTGGCTTCACCAAGATCTTTCATGTCGAACTCACTTAAAAGTAACACCTTCAAATTCTCCACCTCAAACAAATCTCTACGTGCTACAAGCATGTCATCAATATAATATATAGTAGACCCACTATCAAGCTTCTTAAGATAGATACAACTATCCTTGGAGCTCCTTGTAAAATCATGTGAAAGTATAAACGAATCAAATTTCTTGTACCATTGTTTATGCGGTTGTTTTAGGCCATACAATGACTTCTTCAAACGCCACACATGACTTTCTTTACCTTTAACTTCAAAACCCTCTGGTTGCTTCACAAAGATTTCTTCCTCCAACTCTTCATGTAAGAAAGTGGTCTTCACATCCAATTGATGTAACTCAAGACCCTCCATAGCTACAATAGCTAATAAGGTCCTAATGGAAGAATGCTTCACAACTGGTGAGAAAACCTCATGAAAATCTATTCCTTCAACTTGAGTGAACCCCTTTGCCACAACTCTTGCTTTTTATACCGGAGCACTTGTGCTAGTTGATCCCTCTTTGTTCTTGAAAACCCATTTACACCCCAAAATTTTCTTGTTTCTAGGTGCTTCAACGATAACTCAAGTCTTGTTCTTTGCAAGAGACTCCATCTCTTGCTTCATAGCTACAAGCCACATGCTTGAGTTGTTTGAGGCCATAGCCTCCTTGTAAGTATTTAGATCATTCACACTCTCCACCTCACTAGCAATAGTGAGGCATAGGCCACATAGTCACACTCCTCTATGATCCTTCTTTGGGGTATAATTCTCCTCTTTTCTCTTTGAGCTGGAAAAATAGTTTCTTTTTTATGTCGAGCATCATCATCAGTTTCATCAATATTGGGAGGCTCTACCTCCTCTTGGGTGTCATCAGATGTACTCGCATTGTTAGTAAGAGTGTTCTCCACAATAGGAGTAACCAATGCATTCTCATCAAAAACTACATCCTTGGAAGTAATGATCTTTTTACTCTTCTCACACCACAACCTGTATCCCTTTACACTAAAACCATAGCCCATGAAAATACATTTTCTAGCTCTAGGTTCAAGTTTTCCCTCACTCACGTGAATATAGGCAGGACAACCAAATACTTAAAGATTAGAATAATCAACCGGTGAATTATACCATACCTCCTGTGGGAACTTGAAGTTCAATGCGGTGTGTCGAAAACGGTTCACTAAGTAGCATGCCGTAGAAAAGGCTTCAGCCCAAAACCTCTTGCTCAACTTAGCTTGTGCGGTCATACTCCTAGCCCTTTCCAACAATGTCTTGTTTATCCTTTCGGCTACACTATTTTGTTGAGGCCTTCCAACACATATTCTATGCCTCACTATATCCTCTTTGGTGCAATATTAAAGAAACTTTTTATCAACAAACTCAAGACCATTGTCTGTTCTCAATGTCTTGATGCGCTTTCCGGTTTTCTTCTCAATCCTAGTCTTCCAATCAACAAAGACATCAAATACATCATCTTTGTGCTTGATGAAATGACACCAAACCTTCCTTGAATAGTCATCAATAAAAGTAAGCAAGTAGTTGCACCCACCAAGTGAGGTCTTCCTAGAAGGCCCCCAAAGATTAGAATGAATATAATCAAGGATTCCCTTGGTGTTGTGGATAGTTGGCTTGAAACTCACTCTCTTATGCTTCCCAAACACACAATGTTCACAAAAGCCAAGATTTTCGAGTTTCTTTCCTCCAAACAAGCCTTACTTGCTCAACTCATGCATACCACTCTCACTCACAAGACCTAACCTCAAGTGCCACAGTTTTGTCTCTTCATCGGACATGATACTTATGGAGACATTCACGGAGCCGGAGATCGTAGAACCCTCTAGAGTATACAAACTCCCGTTCATTTTCCCCTTCATCATAATTAGTGAACCTTCAAACTCCACCTTGATAAGCAATCCTACAACCATTCTTGTCTAAAGTACCCAATGAAACCAAGTTCTTCTTTAACCCGGGGACATGCCTAACCTCGGACAAAGTTCTTACCATTCCATCAATTATTTTTATTTGAATACTCCCAACACCGACAATCTTGCAAGTTGCATTATTGCCCATAGTGACATTCCCTCCATCTACCTTCATAGGTAGTGAATGGGTGTCATGTGGAAAGAACACCCGGAATCAAGAATCCATTCATTCTCACCCTTATACTCATGTGTGGCAACCAAAATGCCACCATCGTCGCTACCATTCGCATAGCTAGCCTCGGCACTTCTAGAGTCCTCCTTAGACCTCTCCTCATCATTGGAATACTTCTTTTTCCACATCTAACAATCTTTCTTGATGTATTCCTTGAGCTTGCAATAGTTGCAAGTTTTGCTCTTGTTTGAACTTCTAGACTTTGACCTATTTTTACCCTTGCTACCACTACCATAAGTAGAACCCTTATCATTGGCTCTAATTTTCGCATACAAGCCATCATTTGAGGTACTAGATGACTTACTTGACAGTTGTGTATCTATCAAGTCCCTTTGGGTCAAGGTATTTTTAACATCATCACTACTCAAATTGTCTCTGCCATACAACAAGGTCTCCCTAAAGTGCTTGTAAGAATGTGGTAATAAACACAACAAGTAAATAGCCAATTCCTCATCATCAAGTTTAACATCAATATTTCGCAAGTCCATGACAATGAAAGAAAATTCATCAAGATGGAGTTAAAGGGGTTTACCTTCCTCCAATTTGAGATCGTAGAGTCTACTCTTCAAGAGTAGCCGGTTGGTCACGCTCTTTGCAATATAAAGAGACTCCAACTTCTCCCATATCCCTTTAGAGGTAGTCTCCTTCACAACTTCTCTCAAAACTTCATTTGAGAGACATAGTTGAATAGCCGATAGAGCCTTAGCATCCATTTCTTCCCATTTTGCTTCACTTGCTCCAATGGGTTTCTTGTCTTCACCTTCAAGATCCTTGTGCACCCCATTTTGTATCAAGATTGCCTTCATCTTCACTTGCCACAAGCCAAAGTTTACAATCCTATCAAACTTTTCAATATCCAGCTTCATTGAAGACATGTTTCTACAAGTTTTGCACTCTTGAACACTCCCAAATACCTACAAAAGCCTTAAGCTCTAATACCAATTGAGAAAACAAACACACTAGAGTCTAAAATTTCCATCTTTATCCCTAGAATACACCCAAGACCAATGGCAAGGGTGTTCAATGCAAGTAAATAACACTTTAATAATAAGCAATGAGAAACAATAAAAAAGAAAACCAAATCAAAGACACAAGATTTACGAGGTTCACCCCAATGTGGGCTACGTCTTCGGTGGTGGTTAGCTTGCTTGATTATGTGAAGAAATAATGGAGTTCTCAAGAACTCTTACAAAGAAGTATTACACTTGGAGAAGATAAAGAAGATGGGTTTGTGTTTAGCTAGGGTTTGAATCAACATAGAAGTGAGTGTATGAGACTTCTATTTATAGTAGTAGTCGTATATAATGATTGGGCAAAAGTCCACACTAAAACATTCCCGTAAAACTTATCGCGCAAGAAAACAGAGTGCATTCTGGACCCTCGCTCGACCGGTCGAGCGAAATGGCCTTGGTCGAGCGGTTTGTATTCCTGTCGAGCAGCAGATCAGAATGCTCACTTATCTGGTCTAGCCAATTGGCTCGGTCGAGCATGCCACAGTGTGGGTCGAGCGGCTCATCAGAAAGTCTACAATGACTCCCACATCATCATACACACATCCACACACCACCAACCTCATCAGACACCATTGGTGCACTCAAAGTCACACCAAAACTCCAACAAAGAAGATGGAGAGTTAGTCATGAGTGGGATGAAGAAGGAACATATTCATCTATTGTGATGAGAAGCACTTCATTCTTTTTTAAAAATTAGGTGGTTCAGTTAGAGACGATCTCTCACAAAGATTGTCTTTCCCAACAATTTTACAACATTCTAGTTCTTATTTTAAGAACAAATGTTATTATTAGAGTGAATAAATGTCAACGACTCGCTTACCATCGACCCTCAACTTAATGGGTCGTCAAATGCAGAGAGTTTAGGAACTAAAATAAATTAACCTTAACATTGAAAATAACACATTCTCTATTGAGATCCTTGCAAATTTTTCAAGAACAATAAAAGTTTGTGTAGCCACTCACCACTCCCTAGTAGAATTTATATTGCACCATTTAATTGTCTGTCATGAGATCGATAACTGTGTAATCTAGTTTATCTATTGTAATTCCAATTTTTATTGTAACCATAGACCTACAAATCTTTGTTTCGTTTATTTGATTGTTAGTGTCTTACGTTTTATGATTCAACGAAGCAGAAACTACCACCACTGCATTATTTGAAGTTATTAGTAATTCATTGGGCCTTTCGATACAATCAAATAGAAAGTTCTAGGAGTTCCATATTCTAGGAGCCCAAACTATGTATTTGAATAAACCTCCTCTATCTGTTGCGGACCAAGGGATCCTTCTCCTTCTTCCAATTTTGATTCGTAGTTTTCACAGAGAAATCTATGATCAATGATAAAACAAGATCCATTTTGCATCATATATCATATATAAAAGTAGTTGCTTCACATGTCAACAGTAAAAAGAAAACGATGAAACAAGAATTCATTTATATTCAAATGATTCAAAATTTTATTGCTTACAAGAGATAAGATGTCATTGTTACAAAAAATTAACATACATTTAGATCATATATTGCCCCAACAAAATGTCCAACTTGAAAGCAGACATTCTAATTCAATGATTCACCTTCTATACAGAAGAGAACACGGCCTTGCACGTTACATGAACATAATCTTCAGATGAATAATGAGCAACAAAGTTTTCATCTGTGCCCGATTTTTCAGCGCAACCCTTTCAATTTGTGTAAGATGGAAATGAATTTGCATATTTTCCACCTGATGAGAACAAGGAATCTGTACAAAACTTGACGAAACAGTTGAGCGCATTAGCTGTCTGAATCCGTTTCACGGAATGGCAGTGGAACTTCCTTCACTGCCCTGTACTTTCCGACATTGTTTAGATGCTCATTTTCCACCCTGTCATTAACATCAGCGAAAAAACGGGGAGAAAAAGAGGCTTAATATCATACTTCTATGATAAAAGTCACTAAAGGGAAATGATGCTCATCAAGAAGCTAACCTATAATAATTCCAGTGCCCCCGACGAATTACTTCTAGGGAAGCCAATGTGAAGTCCAAAAATTTGGCTTCAATATTGCCAACTTTTATGAACCTCATCACGCTCTCCACCCAAGCAATTCTAAGAACCAAATTGAGAACCTGCATCAGCATCGAATTACCATTTGTATCGGTATTATATGACATATAACAGGAGGAAAAATAGGAGTTGAAACTTACAATGGAAATGTAGTAGATACATTTGTTCTTCAGAACAAGATCATCTCTCAGCCAAGGGTTTTTGGACGTGGGGTTAAAAAATCCCCAGTCTTGCACAAAATCCCAATATAACTGGTATATTGTGGCTACGGCAGAAGTGACTACAACTAGTGTTGTGCAAAGAATTGTCGGTTCCTGTTGCTGGGCAAACGTTAACCTAGCACCAGCTGCGACCATGGCAGAAACATACTTGCCCAAATTAGCTAATTGTTTCACATCAGATTCCTCTAACCACCTTCTGGCACACTTGAAAGTTTTTGAATGGGGGCATACATAAAACGAGAATCAGCTGGTTAATAATCTGTTTAAACTTTTAACGTACGTTTGTGCTATAAAAAGGCAAATAAATCTCTATAGGCATTAAACGGAAGAAAGGGATATGCCTTAGAATGTCCAAGAGATATCATTCTAAAAGGAAAGCAAATATTTGAGACATTGTTATCTCTAAAGGAAGCAAAGCAGACATGTTCAACAGAAAATTACTTGAAACCGAAATGTATTACCTGCATTGCACGCCAGTAATATGGTGCAAATGAAATTACATAAGCAATCTCTCTGTACAGCTTTCCCTTCTTGCAAACATCATAGTGGTGTGTCTTGATTGTGCCAGCAAGTATATAGCAGGCAGTGGTTTCCAAGTGCCGAAGCAGCGGAATCTGCAAAATAATACGATAGCTTGGTAAACATCATCCATGCTAATTATAATGAAGCAGCTTGCATTAGGTCCACTCTCAGAAGTACCTGGCTAGTCAGCTGATCAGCCATGAAAAAATCTACCATCAAAACCTATCGTGCAATTACAAACCAAAAAACGATTTAGCCCCAATCGGTAATTAGGCCATTAAATCAGTATAGACATATAGTTATAAGATTCCTGACAAGCATAGCTTAGTTATGCATGTACGCACCTTGTATAATGGTGAGAACACTATGTTACGTATCACCTTTAAGAAGCAAAATCGAGTGGAACGATAGCATATATTGAAGGGGCAGAAAAGTATTACAAAAAAGATCTGAAAATCAAACATAAAAAGAAAAGTTAAATTCTACTTCTGGCTATATGTCGCTTGACCATTCAATTAAACATATATATGTATAATAATAATAATATTTTAAGAAGGTAAGAGAGCAAAACAAGACTTGTAGCCAAGACTAACCAGGAGGAGGATGCCAGGAATAGCATCAACTTGTTGTGCCGAAAAACCACTAGATCTTAAAATGAGGTGAATGACCAGGGCACCAACTACAGAAGTCATCAAGGAGGTGCAGATAAGAAAGGCATCCCTGTATTTTAGAGCAGTCTTTGGGGAGAACTCAAATATAAATGTATAATTGATCCTTGTCGCCTTCCACATTAGCAAGTTGCATCCATACATGAAGAGATGCAAGCTCAGTAGAGTAAATGTACTGCATCACAGATTAATTATACAGTAAATAACAGAGAATTCTTCATTAGCTTCAAGATTGCAACTTCGTCGATGTAAGCTTGGACTCTGTTGCTCGAACTCTTCATTTTACTTCACGTACCCGTGTCCGATCCTTGATGTTCGGACATTGGTATGGCACTTAGACACTTCATTTAGTTGTAAAATTGAATATTTAGACGTATCCGACACTTTGATACATACCAATATCCGACATCAGTACCCCAGTCCAAGTAACATAGCTTGGACTTCCCCAAAGTTCCAATCTCAAGCCCAAAAGTCGAGAATATTGTACATTCGTGATATAATATACACATACGTTTTATCTTTCATAATGTGTAGGCACATACACATATATAATATTTACTCATAGTTTTACTGTAATTTCCTAGCTGTATATCCATATCCTAAATAAGGAGCAATTAACTATTCAAATATGCGTATAATTTTCTAATTCACAATTTATATGTATATATTTAATGGAAGTATATATTCCTAATTTACATTTTTCACGAGGAAGTGGTTTCGTTGGCAGAACCTACATTATGTTTTTGACTTATGAATATACGAGATAGTGTGATAATTACCTAAAAATAGGATATACAGTCTCCATGTAACCAGACTCATCCTTGCTTCCAGGCGAAAACAAACCAGAGATATGAGCCAAAATGGCATACACAACAAAAAGGGTCATAAAACAGCCCGTAAACAATCCTGCTCAACCAAACAGAAAAGGAAAAAAACAAAAAATAAATTAGAAGTTACAAATGGTTTTACAGAGCAGCTAAATTTCATGAAGATAATTCTTTAATGTTCAGGGTGAGCAAAATGCAAATCAGCCATATGATCAGGTTTTCTTCCATACATTGTTTACATTGTACTTCATTATTAATTTCCAAAGGTAGCTAAGTCTCAGGATTAAAAGAAAATAAGTATTAATTATGTAATATTTCCCTGAAAATAATTTCCGAGTTCAAATTAACATGTCAACATTAAGTTAACAAAAGTATATATTATCAGATATGTACATTCTGTGAAAGGTTAGACAAACTTTGTTAATCGTCCATATTATTGTCAACATTGTCAACAGCATTTACTTTTCGAAAGCATTTTGATATGAAGATTGACATTTCTTCCGAGAGTAAAAGGGAAAACTTTAGTTTGCTAGTTTATATGGGGAATTATGTGCAAAATAAAACTTACCAACAAAAAAGGTAACCATGTGGGAGTCCTTCTGTTGTTGAGGACGCAAGAATTTCATGGCCTTTTTTCTGTCATTGTCGGCAAAGTGCTTGATGAATAAGGACTCCACTTCATCCATTAATCTAACCACCTTTATGACACCACCACCATCATATATATCCCCCAAAAATAGTAACTCAATTAGATAACTTTTTTACCATAACTTATTCCACAATCAACAAGTTGGCAATATAAATAATGAAACTCTGCAACTCAAGTCACTGGATCTTAACTCCTTCCTATAGTTTACTGTTATTGCAAGTTGCAACCTCTGAGATTTTTAAATGATGAAAATTTTCCTCCTGAATCTACTTTTATGATGGTGGAAAGTGTAAGGGAGTTGAACTAAATTAATATAGTAGTACATAATGAGCCAACACTTTAGAATGAATCTAAATGAATCTAGAAAAGAACTTTATGACTTGGTAAATAGATTATTTCCATACCTTGTCAGAATTCATGAAATGAGAACTCTTCACTTTCTTCAAATAATTCGCAGATGCTTGGCGATTTGCAACCTGTAAAAGCAAATGAGAATTCTCGCATAAATTTTATTTTCTGAAGTTCCAGAAAAATAATAGAAATATGGATTTACATCTCCACCATATTTTGCTAGGTTGTTCTGAAACAGATTTCTTATAACATGTTCTATAAGAAGTGAAAGAAATATACTGTTATGGAAAAACGACTTGGATCTATAGAGATATCAGCAACACTCTCAAAAAGAACACTTATGATACCACTGTGTCACCCACGAGTAAATGAAACTTAAACAGAAAAGGCAGTTAATCATGTTTGGCAAAGGATTGTAGTATAAATGCTTAGGTGAGCACGGTGATCAAAAGTTTGACAATCTTTGTGATACTGACTTACAAATTCTATTATGGGATCATTTTGGTTGTTTGAACCATGGGTAAACTCTGGCTATTTCAAGAAATTGGTTCATGAAATCATTTATAAGAGTACACACAGACATGGGTATGAAATTTAAACATGTACCTATGTCGGATATGACTTAGGTCTTAGAAGTTTGACATAATACATATGCAACCTAATTGGAATTTAGTAATATGTGACTTGTTCAGATATGTGAATGCAACTGATATTATTATTATATACAGAATGGTCGCTAAAATGAAATTTTCTTTAGGGTGCTATAACAAAATACAATCAATCACGAATGTGATACCTTGTCAAATTTCTTTAGAATCTTGGTGAACGCTACCAAATTCAGTGTGCTGCCATCAAGAGGTAAAATATATTTAGCATTTGACATCATGACAGAAACTTAGCACAAGCCAAATTTAAAGAATAAAGCCATCTTACAAATTCAACCGTTAAGTATATGTACTAGCTTGATTGAAAATGGCATCAAACAGAAAAGTGTCAAAGTATTCCATATTAACAATGTCAAATTCAAGCATTAGATAACAAACGCATTAGAGTATATAACATATCCTGGGGCCTCAACCATCAGCTTAAGCTTTTGGTTGAGTTGGTTCCTTGACATGGTATCAGAAGCCAATGTGACAAAAGGTCACGGGTTCGAATCTCAACCACCCCTCATTCAAAGTGGAATATTGAGCACCATGTATGAGAAGAACATGTGTTGCATCCACACTTCTAGCCCAAAGGGCTCTCGTGTGAGGGGGCGTGTTAGAGTATATAACATATCCTGGGGCCTCAACCATCAGCTTAAGCTTTTGGTTGAGTTGGTTCCTTGACACTCTCAAAGTCATAACGTCCGAGGAAGTTTTATTTCAATCCTCATATGTTTTGCTTAATTGGTCAACAAATATTAGTTTTTGTTTTGAATATGACTGATAATATGCCATAGCATTGTCATGTTAAGTTTAGTGCATGACTCTATTTCTTCATTTTATATGAAGAACCCATGTAGTTTCTCGGCGTTCTGACATGAGTAGATATTTTAGGCCATAGTCAAGTAAGTTTTTCAAGGAATACCCAAGTCAGAAATGCTAACACACGCCCAGATTTAACACAAGCATCCAAGTACAACATAGCTCCAGTCAACACTCATAATAATTCATCGAAGTGATTACCAATTCAAATCATACTCAAGCATAAGAAAATAAAGGTTAATAACTAATATGGGTCATGTTCATTCTTAAAATAAATAGTTATATCAATTTCTATACCAGTAAGTTTTGAGAAGGCCAAGACCCCTGTAAAGTTCAACAAAGGCACCTCTGATCATCTTCTCAGCACACTGAATTTTCTTCCTGTTAATCATATCTCCTGGGGTGTCCTTGCTAGGACTATTAGCTAGATCCTCCCACAATGAGGACGTAACAGCTGAGATCGTCCGACCAGGAGTGGTTGGCGGAATGTCGATCCTCAGAGCCATTTTAGGCTTCCCTTTCTTCGTCTTAGCCCGGGTAGCAGCACCAATCAAATTCAACCCATTCTTTTCAAGAGCTGCTATTACTTCCTCTGTCTGAGAAGAGGCATCAGTATCCTCATTGTTTTCAGATATGTTTCCTGCAAATTATTGGTTTCCATATTCTTTTAGCAATAAACCCAGTTACTTATTTCCACCGCATTAATGTCATTATTGATTAAGGCCTTACTTTCTTCACTTTAATTTTTAAATCAAAAATAAATTAGAGTGCAGCAATATTAATTATTGATAAATGTAAGATCAAATGGCAGGTTCCTCATCATTGTATGTTACAATTGTAAGTTCTCATGCTTCACTGAGGAATTTAAACGAATATTTGGTGGGCGTTGTAGAAACCCGAGTAAAACCATACTAAAGTCGACCCGAAAAACTGAAATTTATTGGTAAATGTGAACTCCCTGACAGTAATTGCATGATTAGTAACCAAAATCAATGGAAATCTTTGATGGGTTGTTGGGTGGGAAAAAGTTTGAAAATTAGGTTATCTTGGAAAGTAATCAAAAGAGATGAGACATGACTCATGAGACAAGCAAAAAGAAGATTTGATTAAGACAGGTGATTAAAATTTTGTGGGTGCATTAACGCATATTAATCAAGTGGGTCCAATCCATAGAATTTGTAAAAACCAATTGCATTATAAGAGTTCTACACGATTAGCATAGTTTGTGTTTTATGATCATGATTCATTAGGGGTTTAACACTATGGAGTATTAATAGTGTAATGTAAATAACTTTTTACATTCATGAAATTGGAATGCTGACTCAATATTTTATATAATTTTAATTCTTGATTTTACCATTATTCATAAATTATAAAGCATTAAATCTAATTAAAATTCTTGTTCTACAATGTACTCTTTTGTTTAGTTTATTTAAAAAAGTTAATTAACTAGTTGAAATAAATTCTAATTAGTTTCAATTTGTAAAAATTAGTTACATTCAGTATAATTTATTTCATGTAAAATTCAATTAAAATTTATCACTAAAAATCAATATAATCAGAAAAAATATATAACATGGAAAGAAGAAAAGGGAAAAAATAATGTTATCAAATAAGAAAATAAAATATATAACATAAACATGTCTAAAGAAAAAATGAGACATTAAATTAAATTAGATTTTACTATTTCCATCAAAATATGAATGCCACATTTATAATATTAAAATTATATTATAATTTATAATTTAATAAGCAATCATGAAAAATATTAATAAGAGCAATGTAAGGTTATGTCTTGAATCCCACATTGGAAGATTGATGTTTGTCATTATCCCACATTGAAAGATTAATGTTTTTCATTATCCCACATTGGAAGATTAATGTTTATCATTATCCCACATCGGAAGAATAACAAAGGCTTGTTATTCTTCTCCTTATAAAAGGAGTCTTGGGCATTAGTTTTGCATCATCCCAAAAAAATTTGATTTGGCTAAGGTTTTCTGTATTGGAGTAATTTATAAACTCCTAATTTCTATAATCTAGCCAATATTTGTATTTTGGGTTTCCTTTAATAATAAAATTTTATGCTTTCTTTCTTACATCAATTATAACAATAATAATTAAAACAAAAATAATAATTTAATAATAATAATAACAACCACAATATTAATAATAATAATAATAAAAAAAATTAAAAAAAAATACAAGTCGCACAAAATGTGCGACTGTTTTGTGCGACTGTCAGTCGCACGTTTTGTGCGACTGGTATTTTTTTTTAATTTTTTTTTATTATTATTATTTTTATTATTAATTTTATTATTATTATTATTATTGTTATTATTATTATTATTATTAACCGTAATAATAATAACCGTTATAATAATAATAACCGTAATAATAATAATAATAATAATAATAATAATAATAATAATAATAATAATAACAATAATAATATAAATAAGAATAATTAAAAAAAATTTAAAAAAATGAAAATGAAAAGTTATTAACTTAATGGCAAATTTGTAAATTTTTAAAGATCAGGAGCAAATTCGTAATTTCATTAAGAGGGGTGGCGATAAAATGAAAAGGGTGGCGACAAATAAGAATCGGGTTAATTAAAAGCATGAAAGTCCAATTTTAATTTGCAGGTGAAAAATGGTGTAAGAAGTGGCCCACTTGATTCACAACCAATTGATGACATAATGAATAGTATACTGATTATATAAAGTTGAAATTGAACATAAAAAGTCAAGTGGAAGAGAATGTAACAGAGTATGAAGATTGGAGATACTTAAAAAAAGTCAAGTGGTAGAGAATGTAGTGGAGATCCTATTAAAAGTCCATCACAAAGGAGACTGTCTTAAGTGTGCTACATAAGCACCCATTTTTTTGACCATAATTTTTTACATTTTAAGGGGCGATGTACTCAGGTGTCTGCCACTATGTTTATACCACTATTTTATGTAATAATTACTTTCTCCGAACCAATTTAGAAGTCCTATTTGTTTGGGCACGGTTATTAAGGATGATGTGGTGTCCATTAAAAAGGGTAAGTAGTAAAGGGTAGTTGGG
Source organism: Amaranthus tricolor (assembly GCF_026212465.1). Taxonomy (NCBI): domain Eukaryota; kingdom Viridiplantae; phylum Streptophyta; class Magnoliopsida; order Caryophyllales; family Amaranthaceae; genus Amaranthus; species Amaranthus tricolor. Next base: position 34,668,687 of record NC_080047.1, read on the forward strand.
TAAGTAAGGTATATGGGGGTATATTCGTAATTACTTGTGTGAACTAAGGATATTTAGGTAAAAAAATATTGACAAAAATATAAATGGGACAACTAAAAAGACTTTGTCAAATAAGAAAATGGGACAACTAAATTGGTTCGGAGGGAGTATTATTTAAATATTACAATTATGATTAACAAATTTATTTTTTTTGAATATTCCATTATATTTTTAATCATAATGGACATTTTTTTTCTTTAATTAATCTGATTGATAAATTTCACTTACTTTTTCTATATTATTTAATTTACACATTTCTCTTACTAACCCCTCATATTTATTTTTATCTTCTTTTTATTTTTTTCTCCTATTAAAAGCCTATAAGAATAGTTGGTGGGATAGAGAAAGTATTAGATATAACCATGCCCGGTTCTATAGGGGTATCCTGGGTAGCCAATCATCTAGGGCCCGCCCAAAATAAAGGGCCTCAAATATTAAATAATGCTATTCAGGTCCGATTTTAAGCAATATTTTTTAAGTGATTTGCTCATAACCCTTTTTATAATTGATGTAAAATATAATGTTACACTACATTTTGTCTTGAATTATCTTCTGAAAATGGAAAAAAAATTGTCTTATTAATATAATGAAGGACTCCATAAAAAGGCATCGCAAAAACAAATAAGGTCTCCAAAATTTTTGCTCCGCTTCCAGATATAACGTAATTTATATCATATATTGGGTGTTTATTCGGATCATCGGGTTGAATTATGACTTCTATTTAGTGTCAGTCCAAAATTAAATGTTTTGTCGACATTAATTTTTACGAAATTCAAAATTTATTTAGAATGATGAAAGTGAAATTCAATTACAAAATTAGATAAATATCAAATCACAAATATTTTTTTTGAACACCTTTAACCATATATTCTTAGTTAAATTTTGTTATAGCTTATTCTAAAGTTTGTCAATTTTATAGTCAAGTGTCGTACGCACCGCACTAACATTCTTGATATTCTATTTTATGTTAAAAGAAAGGAAGAAGCAGTAGTAGTTACTGTTTAAAGCACGTAACAACTCACCTATTTTCTAAATATTGGACACTACTTTATCGAGGAACATTATTAGTTAAATTGATCATTCATGTGAGCTAACATTGCTAATTTTTAAACATATATTGCTATTACTTGTGTATTAATTATGGGGTTGTTTTTATAATGAAGAAAATATTTTTATACACTTAGTTTAACTTGCTTTTAATGGTGAAGAAGAAAAAACTTTAAACGGAAAATTTGTGAAGCATGATAAAAGCAAGATATAGCTATGTTTATATCTACTTAAAGGCCATCCTCATTCACCTTACACAAATTAAATTTTTACATATATAAACAAATCGATAAACTAAAACTTAAAAAATCGTGAATAACTAGATCAAATCCAACATTAGCCTGAATCCAAATGTTAAGAACAGAAAAAATTGCCAATTTTTTAGATTCACTATACTATTTTTGGTCGAGACTCAATATACTTCTAGTTAATTTTGTATTGTAAGTTTAAATTTTTAATTTGATGAAGCTTCAAATGCAGTATATTATTCATATTTTATAAGAATTTTTATATATGAAAAAAAGTTATATGTTAATACTTTTTGGAAATAATTTTAGTTGATAATTTTGTATTCCTTCACACATTTTACTAATTTTTAGTTAAGAAATTTTTATATAAAAAAATATGGCCCATAGAGTTATTTATGAGTGGCAAAAATAATAAATGAAGAGCAATTACTGAAATATTTGATTGAGGTGTACCCTTACGTTCCGTTTGGTACTTAATAATAAACAGTGGTAATAGGAATGAAAAATTATTGTAATTTTGGTTGAAAAATCTCTTGGCTACCTTGATGGTCATGCTTATTTAACTCCAATCATCTCATTTTTTCATAAATTTAATTTTAATCCATTACCATTGGGAGAGGTGGTATTAGGTGGTAATGGAAATTTATATATAAAAAAACTTTTTTATGATCAAAGTTTCACACCGTGGAAATGACATGGAATTTTTGATGAAATTTTACACTATAAATCATTCTCATTACCACTAACCAAACAGGCTGTTAAAGTTAAAAGGCAAGTTTAATCGACTATGATTAGATCAACGCTACTATATATCTATTAGAAATTTAGGATTTTAGAAAAAATCATAGTAGATTGATGAAAGTAGAGGAAATGCAAGTGGTATACATACCTTAAGAAATAGAATTCAAACTAAAGATATAAGAAAAGATTTTAGAGTTATAAATAATGAGGAAAAGACGAAACAGAATATTATAAGGTTTGGAAAAAAAATAAGAGTAGAAAATTGGAGTTTGAGAGACTTAAAAAAGGGCGAGAATAATTGATGATAACTTGGAGGACAAAAGTGGAAAAAAATATTAAAGATCTAGACTTACAAATGGAGAAGGTAGAAAATCGAAATGAGTGGACAAGAAGAATACATGTGAACGACTGTTGAATTGATAATTAGTCATATAGCCAAAATCAATCTTTTGAGATTAAGACTCTAATCCTCACCAAAGTTCTTAAAAGCCAACCACTCTCAATACTACTATTCAACATTTTCTAAGTAAATTAATTGATATTGTGCGGAAAGTTTTCTAATTAGACTTATGATAAAAGTTTATCATTCTTAATTCATTTGTCGTTTACTGATTAGCGTCCATAAAATTTGATAGTGCATGCAAGGTGAAAGACCACCAACCAAGAACTGTATGTAAACCATTATTTTTATGTAACGTCGTCATGATACCTTTGTTTTTTTTTTTTTTTTTTTCAAATGTATATGAAAAGATTAAAATCAACTAACAATTTAGATTCGATTAATTAATATCAAGAATATTTTTGTTGAACTTTTAGATTTATTAAAAATAATAATTGTCGAAAAGGATTAAATTAAAAAGATAAAAGTACCAGAAAATTACTAACCAGAATAGTCAGAATTTCGAGCTGAAGTTGAGTTAGAACGTGAAAGAAATCCTCCATGGAACGATGACATTGGTGAAAGGAATTTTTTTCGTCGACGTTGTTCAAATATTGGCTTAAGATTTTGTAATATTTGTAGTTGCTTAAGAAGACTTTCACCTCTCTCTAAGAATTCTATTTCCCTAGCAGTATAGAAACGATTCACCTTTTCAAGCTCCTCGTCCAACATCCCAAAAAACATCTTCACCTACACCATAATCATTATTATTATTCTTAATAAACTCAATGATGATCCAAAATATAAATAACGTGTTTTATGGCGATGAAATATAAATCTCATGTTTGTTAAGGAACCAACATAAAAAAAAGTTTAAAAATAACCTATACTCTGATATCATATTAAAGAACCAACTCAACTAAAATTTTAAGCTGATGGTTAAGGTCTCAGGATATAATATATACTGTAACAATGCCCAACATCTACGACTATCAACTTATAGAGAATATATATGACACATTTGAAACTTTTTTATGTTATATATATATATATATATATATATATATATATATATATATATATATATATATATATATATATATATATATATATATATATATATATATATATATATATATATATATATATATATATATATATATATATATATATATATATATATATATATAAAGGGTTAAATTTTAATTGAATTTTATAATTTTTTGACATGGTATTAGAAATCAAATGTTAGAAGTTTGAATCTCATTCACCTATCATTTAAAACGACGTATTTAAGTCATATATGAAAAGCGTGTGTTGCATACACACTTCCAACCTAACGACCTATCATATGTAGCTTATTCTAAGTTAATGACTATCACAAACTTTAGTTTTAGAGATGCCATTTTAAAAGCAAGAATTACGTGATGTAATATATAACATATAACATATCCTAAAGTTATAATTATCACTTTGAACTTTTGATTGAGATGATTTATTTTTGACAAGGATCGATACCACTTAAGAAGACATAAGTCAAGTAACGTACAATAATTTTAGGCTTAGCCATATCCAACAAGCAATGACATACGATAAACAAATGGTATTACATATTCTTTCTTCGTATTCAAACATTTCTTACATTAGATTTAATGGTTTTTTTCTATCTTTCAATCTTATCTTGTATTGAAGTTAATGTCTAAGAAAAATATATCCAAACGTGATTTTAATCAAATCGTTTAATTGCAAATATTTTTAATGCAAAATTTTTATAATTTCTAGCTATCCATTGTTTAACATATATATAATTAAAATTACATATTTGATTATATAAAAAGTAAAATCTAGCAAGTATAATGCATAAAACAGAGGAAGTATTTAATGTATTATTTTTTGTACCTCATCTTCTTCAGAGAAGAGTTGTGAAAGTTCAGTTTCATTCTCCTCATCAACATCTTGGTCGGTTTCTTCTTCTATAGATTTCCTCTTCATTACCTGCAACAGAATTGGTTTGCTTGTTATACATGCAACTTTTTTTCTTAGCTTTATATAAAGTTTTTTTATGATTTTTTTTCTCTCTTTTTTTGAGTTAAATTGATATGATCTTATTTATTATTGGTCTTTCTTGTTAAAATATATCACGATGGTATCGTGATGGGCATACCAAATAATCTGCCCCATAATTTGGCACAACAGACAAATAATTTTTACTCTTTATTTTGATTTCGCGAAAGGAAAAGAAAATGACTTGTGTGCTTACTACAAACCAAACTAAAGGAAAAATTTAGTAACTAGCTATGTTGTAAAGCTAAAAAACACTACATATCTAATTTTATACTTGTAACAACTGTCAAAATAGCTCTTAAATAATTTAAATAAATTCGCAAATTCAAACGAATAAAGAAAGAATTTGTATAACAATTTGATTTTTTTTAATTAGTTTATGCGAAATATTTTTTCGTTGAGTCGATTTTATATTAATTGTCTTCTTATATTTTAAAATTTGTTGTTAATCTCTTTATTCTAAGATGAATATTTGATTCATTAAATTAAGACATAATAAACATCATTGTAAGAAAAATTTATATATAATGAGAATAAAAAAAAAAAAGATAACTTTAAATTATTCCAAATAAACTTAAATATAGACTTAATCTTTACGTTTTTGCTTTTTTAATTAATATCTTTATCAATGTGCATGAATCTAGAAATGTCACACAATGTCAAAAAATGTTGGATCAAGAAAAAATATTTAGTACAATCTGGAATGTGAATATATTTATTTTACCAATAAATTTTGCTTCCAAAATGTAAAAACTTTTTAAAAAGCTGGATGAGTATTAGAAAACAAAAATGAAATTCCTATACACCTTTTCCAAAAAGCTACACAATGTCCACCACAAATAACAGATTAAAGTAATCTTGAATTGGATTTCAAAGTTAATAACTAATTAATTAAAAAAAAGTCCAATAATCTTTCATTAATATGCATGCATTAAGGAGAAGTTGGTGAAGTTTGAAATTATTGGATATTCTTTTTTTAGCATGATTTATAGGATATTAAAGGCTAAGATCCCATATAACCAAAATCATAATCACAAACTTATGGTTCAAAAATTATTTTCAATAATTAAATTCAGAATCGTGAAAAATTCTTTAAGAAACAAATTTCATAATTTCTTTATCACAAATTCTTGTGCAAGTTAGTTTCACCATGTAAGACGTTTTTCATACATGGGTTGAATAACCTAACTAATACAACTATTAATTTATGGGCTCTATGTTTTGAAGTTGTCTCACCAATAGATAATCTCTCACAAAAGTAGTTTTTTCATTGCATTATACTCATTTGTTCCATTAGATTTGCATCAAAGAGAAGTATGTTAATTTTTAAGAAAGTGGTAATAAATGAATAGAGATAATAAATTGTATAGATGAAATTAAAAGATAATTAAAATATTTAGATGAGTTTAAAAAAAAGGGATAACCCATTGTTCAAAAAATAAAAATAATGCAAATTAAGTGAGATCAACTAAAATAAAAAATACAACAAATTCAATGGGACGGAGGGATTAGGAATTATATCATGAAGTATTTTCCTAGACGCACGCTATTAAAAGTTTTATGGCCTGTTTCTTCTTTTGAAAACCATACCGGAATGCAAAATGCTGATAAGTTGAGATTCATAATCTTCCGTACCTATAAAATTGACCTATAAAACTGATATATTTCCTTATTTTAAAAAACTCCGATATAAAAATATAACAAATATGAATAATTATTATATTAAGACAAAAAATATATTGCATTATACAACTATAAAATTAATTTCCATTATATTTTTCTAAGCTAATCAATCTATATGTATATATTATATGCTAATGATAAAAAGACAAAAAATATTCAGCAAATATTATGTTTCCATTATATTGATACTAATTAATAAGATATTTTTTATAATTAGTACAAAAATATTATTATAAATATTATATTGAAAATCGATTTAGCTTATTTATAAGAAGCTAGTAGTTACAATTAAATCAAAACATTCAAGGTATTTGCACCAAAGGTCAGATAGTTATATAGTGAGAATAAATAATATTATGTTCAATTAATAATAACCTACAATATTAATTAAAAAAAAAATAATAAGGTTAATTCACGTGAAAAATAAAAAAATCTGGTATTTCTTAACCTAAAAGTAACAGAAATTAAGTATCCGTTACTAAAAATAGTTGATAAGCTGATATGTACCTCATTGTCTTCTGAAGAAGTAGAGTTAGAGAATTTATTGGAAATAACAGAGATGAATGATCGTGCTGAACCAAAAGCCGAATGAATAAAGTTGGAGCAATGGGTAGAAGCTGAAGAATTGCTATAGAGTTGATTTACTTGTTTTGATTTACGAGAAATTTTTATTTTTTTAATTTGTTTTTTAAGCTGCCAATAATTTACGAAATAATCTTTCCATTCTGGTATAAGTTGTGCTTCTAACTCCTTTGAAAACTTCACCATCTTTTTTTTTTTTTTTTTTATTTCTTTCCCTTCACTTCTTCTTTACTTCTTGTTTGTTGTTTGGTTTTGAAAAGAAAGACAATACAAGAAGAGAAGGTTGAAGGGTGTAAGAAGAGGAGAAAGAAAGAGGAGATTTTGATGTAAGAATTTTGGTTGATTTCTATATATATATATAGAACTATGAGAAAAAGGAATGTTTTTGGTGGGCAGCTTGTACTTTTTTGGTTTATGTGTTTTTCTTTTATAATTTTACTAGTGGAGCTTAAACCGGAATGTGTTATATTAATGGAAATTATATGTAATATTTCCAATCATGGCACCATATTAAAGTGGTTTACAATTAATTAATGAGATTACTAACTACAAGTTTTCATAGATTTTCAAGCATGTATAATTTAGTGACTTAGTCTATTATATTTTACTTGCTTAACTTGTGAGTTAGTGCACATAATAATTAGAAGTGTTTAAAATTGATTTAATTAAATGTTTATTTATTATATAACTGAGTTTAAATTTAAGTCGACATTAAAAATAGATTTAGAATAATGTAAAGTTAATGTAGACTAAAGATTTGGTTTTTTACTTGACCTTAACACATATCAGAGAATGGAATAGTAAGCGGGTTTATGCATCAACCACAGATACAACATATGATAGCATTTATGAGGATTTTGAGGTATCCGTAAGGTATAAGCAGCAAGGGCATTCTATTCAGGAAAAATAATTACTTAAATCTTCTTGCCTACACAGATGCAGATTAGGCAGGAGATAGAGATCATAAAAGATCTACTTCAGGTTACATTGGTTTGGGGAAACCTGGTTACATGAAAAGTAAGAAGCAAAAGGTGGTGGCCTTATTGAGTGCAAAGGCAGAATTTCGAGGTATTGCTAAAGGAATAACAGAAGTTATATGGCTAAAGAAGATCCTGAGCGAATTACACTTTCCACAAAAAAAGACATGCAAATTGTTCTGTGATGATAAAGCCGCAATCAGCATCTCTAAGAATCCAGTTCAACATGATTGAACTAAGCATGTAGAGATTGATAGATATTTTATAAAGGGGAAACTCGAGAAACAAATTATAAGTCTTCCCTTTGTTAGATCAAAAGATCAACAAACTGACATCCTTACAAAGGCAGTTACTTCAGAAGCATTCGAGCAAACTTTATGCAAGCTAGGTATTAATGACTAAACACCTAACTTGAGGGGAGAGATGGAAAGTAAATATTGAGTAACTATTCTAGGAATATTTGTTATTATCTTTTTACTTGTATTATTCTTATTTCCTTATTTAGTTTCCATAACCCTGTATATATAGGACCTATGTTTCCAATTGACATTTCATACAAACCAATTTTCCAAAACCCTAAATCTCAACTTTATTCCGTCTTTAATGGGTGTGTTTGGCGTAGCCTTATAAGTAGCGTTTAATGGTTTGGTTGGAACAGAATGCTACATAATAAAAAAAATTAGCAGTCCGCCAACTAGCATTTCCTGGTTAGACAACAGTTCATAACACATTTATACATTTAGCATTTTAAGTAGCGTTTACAAACAAAGTAGTGTATAGAAATAATTTCCTATAAATTTCTCAAAAATAATCAAATTTTGAATTTTCTTTAGTCAATTTTCCCATTATTTGTAAGAAATCAAATGTATTATAATCTCGGCGTTCAAAAATCTTTGAAAAATTTGTTAAAAGATTGTTTGCATATTAAAAAGTTTAAAATTGAGAAATTTTAATGAAGGAAATTAAACAGTTAAACAAGTATTTGTGTTTAAGTTTGCTTGGCACATCAGCACTATTTGTTAGACAGATGTTAAATAGTTAGTTACTTAAGAGGTTGGGATTTTCTAGTTTTGCAAGACAATTGTAATTTTTAAGGACAATCGTTAGGATTACATGTTATAGATAATCCTATATATAGAGTTATTAGTCCCTTGTTTGTAAATAGAGATTACAAATATAATACATTATTTCCTTTTACCTTTTGTGCAATAACATGTGTGCATTGCTGCAATACTCAGTGTTAAGGACTGTTTTGATCTACATGGTATCAGTAAAATGCTTTCTATATCTATACTTCACGTTTTAAGATTGAAAGTTCCTCGTTTCCCTTTCTTGCTTCCTACAACAATGGTGATAAACAAACAGATCAATATTCCATTTGATGTTGTGTGATTTTCTGATTGGAAAATAGTTATGACAATTGCTTTATTTGGTAAAAAAAAATTAGGATTTGTAGATGACACATTTAAACAACATGAATCCAATTCTTCTTTCATAAAGCTTAGGAGAGGGCTATTAATATTGTCATAGAAATAAGGGATGGCTCTGATTCTTTAGATACTTTCATAGCCAAGACTGTTCTTTATAAGATGAGTCCAAGAGAAACATGAGTTGAACTCATAAATAGGTATGGCTTATCTTCCTCTACTAGATTGTTCTCTATCAAAGAACACATCAACAAACCCACCCACACCACTAACTTGAGTGTTGAGGATCTTTTTACTAAAATAACGGGCCTTTGGGATGAACTAAATTGTTTAGATCCCATCCCTATGTGTATTTGCACTGGATTCTCTTGCAATATTAATTCCAAACTTACCAAGAGGTAAAAAAGCCATAGGCTAACTCACTTTCTTATGCAATTGGATGAAAGGTTCAAACAAGTCAAAAACACTATCCTTCTACTACATAAACTACCTACTCCTTCTAATACATACCGAATGATTTTACAAGATCAAGTTCTTCAAGAACTCACCAAAGTCAATGTCATTAATGATTGTTTAGCTTGTAATTTTGAAAAGAGAAAATGGATTGACAAAAACAAATCTTTACAAGGAAAAGACCAAGGAAAAACATCAAAAGGCCCACCTGGTTTTGTGATCATTGTAAAATTCATGGCCACAATTTTGATAAGTGCTGGAAAATACATGGCTATCCAACAAAAGTCAAATCCAATACATGAAAGAAAGAATATCAAAGTCGTGCAAATGTTACCACCCACACAGAAAAATAAGAGGTTGAAAAAATGTATTCTACGAGGATTATGTTGGAGATGGTGACTCAAACTAGAGTCCATCCATGGTTGAAGATCATGAAACAAAGTTTGGGTCAAAAGACGTTACAAGTTTTTGGGCGGTTACTTTATTTGCCCATGATGTGGTAGTTACTCCATGTTCTCGTGATGTTGTGGTGGTTACTCTATGTACCCATGATGCTTTTTGATGGTTATTTTCAAGACTTGGTGCCCAAGTATCTTCTACTTAGAATTTATTATATATACTTTCTTTTATTAGTGTTCGGGCTTTAAGCCACAAAAATAAGAGAGAACACACAAATTGTGAGCCATAATTTTGTGAGAGAAAAACTCGATTCATCTTTGTATCTTTGCATTTTATAATGAAATTGTTCTTTCTCGGTGCCTGGTTGATGTAGCTATCACATTAATAATGAACTCCATTAAATCTCTTGTGTTATTTCTTATTTTTTGCATTGAATTTCTTTTTTTTTTTTTTTGTTGTTTTTGATCTTTGCTTTCAATGGTGCGCACCAATTGGCATCAAGAGCTTAAGTTTAATCCTTGGAGAGTTTTTGTGTGAAACAATGAGAGGAGATTCTTCAATAAGAATAGAGAAATTTACTGAGAAGAATAGCTTCGGACTATGAAAAATTAAGATGAAGATTTTGTTGAAACAACAGCAGATCTAGCGTCCGTTGGCTCCAAAGAGTACTACTACGGGGTCTGAAGATGAATTGATTGACGGGTAATTAGTAGTAATGGAGGAAAATGCTCATTCCATCATTTTGCTAAGTTTGGATGATCATATGATC
>NC_080047.1:34686994-34721994 GCF_026212465.1 Amaranthus tricolor
CTCTCTGTTCCAGTCGAGCAGTTCCTCTGATGTGCCTAAGATGCTGTTTTCGACCTTTCAAGTTCTTGGAGAAGTTTCATGTCATTCATTATTCAATATTAATTCTGTATTTAGTGAGCTAATGACATTTATGTACCTAGTACTATATATAGGGAGCTCTTAATCATCAAATGGATATCCACAATAATACACCCCAAGCCAAACACTAGCCTATATCTCTTCTCTATTGTAATTCTCCATATTTGAGAGTTCTTTGAACTCCTTTTGATAATATAAGAGATACTACACACCGGAGGATGTAGCCTTAGTTGGGTGAACCTCGTTAAATCTTTGTGTCGTTTTATTGCTTTATTTTCTCCTACAAACATCGATATTATTAATAGCGTAATTTGTTTGTCACAAAACCTCATATACTCGATCTTGGCAATATTGGAGTTTGAAACACATTGTGCGAACTCTAATACATCGTCGTTTTCAATTGGTATCAGAGCCAAGTTGTTGTTATCGTATTTTAGAGGTTATATTGGTGCAGCATGGCTACAATGAAACTTGATATTGAGAAGTTTGATAGGAGTGTGAACTTTGGCTTATGGCAAGTCAAAATGAAAGCAATTTTGATACAAAATGGAGTGCATAAAGCACTTGATGGTGTAGAGAAGAAACCGAAGGCATAAGTGAGGCTAAGTGGGAAGAAATGGATGTGAAGGCTCTATCCGCCATACAACTTTGTCTCTCTAATGAAGTCTTGAGAGAACTTGTAAAAGAGGAAACTTCAAAAGGCATTTGGGATAAATTGGAATCACTCTATATGGAAAAGAGTGTTACCAATCGAATTTTGTTAAAGAGTCGTTTGTATGATCTCAGATTGCAAGAAGAGAAGCCGATGAAACCGCACCTTGATGAATTTTACTCAATAGTTATGGATTTGCAAAATATTGATGTAAAAGTGGATGATGAGGATTTGGCTATTCTTTTGTTAGTTTCTTTACCGTCTTCATATAAGCATTTTAGGGAAACCTTGTTATATGGAAGAGACACTTTGAGTAGTGAGGATGTTAGAAAGGCCTTGACTCAAAAGGACCTTATTGATTCTCAATTTTCTCAAAAGGAGTCAAGAGTTTCCAATGGTGCTTTATTTGTTAAAGAGTCGAGTAGGAACAAAAGGAGCATGACTTGCAATTTTTGTAAGAAGAAGGGCCACTTCAAGAAAGATTGTTGGAAATTAAGAGCCAAACAATCCGGTGAAAGCAAATCCGCAAGAGCTAGCTCCGCCGAAGCTAGTTATGTTGAAGATGAGATATATGATGTTGATGCTCTTGTCGTTACTAGTGAATATAAGGGTGGTGATTCTTGGATTTTGGATTCGGGATGTTCTAGACACATAACTTTTAACTCTAGGTTCTTCTCAACTTATCAAAAGGTTGATGGAAGAAAAGTCACTATGGGCAATGAGGCTAGTTGTCCGATAGTTGGTATTGGAGATGTTAAAATTGTCATGTTTGATGGTGTTGTAAGAACATTGACCGGAGTCCTTCATGTTCCAGGTATGAATAAAAACATAATTTTCCTTAGTATTCTAGATAAAGAAGGTTTGAGTTGCATTGGTGAAGGTGGAGTGTTGAAGGTTGGCAAGGGTCCTAATTTGTTCTTGAAAGGATCCATTAATGATGGCATGTATATGCTTTTGGGTTCAACCTTAATTAGTTTGGCTTGTGTGTCCACTACTTCAACCAAGCATAAAAATGAAATTGATACTTCTTGTAATGACAGTTTGAGAATAAACATACTCCAATGAGTCCGTGAGATGTATGGACTTGATTGGTAATTAAAAGCATACTCTTGTGAGCCCTTTGAGGGCATGTTTAGTGCATGTGCTATGTTTATGCACATGTGTTGTTTTTATTTTTGAGTATGATGTTGTGTAAGTTGTTATGTTAGGAGTGAATTAGAGAATTCTATTGACTTGGGTGAACTCAGGTCAAGGTGGAGATTGTTGTGATTGGTGTGACTTGAGTGCACATTTGATAAGGTGCATTCATGTGTGACCTTTGGGATGGAATCCCATGAATGTGTTAATATGGATGTATTAAGTTAAGTTTTGATGATTGATTTATAATGATGATTAAGTGTAGATTAATAAGGTAATGAAGTGTGAGAGTTATGGGACTTAATGAAGAAGTGCAAAGGACTTGGTTTATGTTTGATTTATTGAAGCTCGATCAGAATTCTGACAGAAGAAGCAGAATGGTCGCTCGACCGAGCGAGCCTTATTGATTGATCGAGCGAGCAAACAGAATGCATCCAGAAAGGGTCTGTACTCCGCTCGACCGAGCCGCTCGACCGAGCGAGCTCTCTGTTCCAGTCGAGCGGTTCCTCTGATGTGCCTAAGATGCTGTTTTCGACCTTTCAAGTTCTTGGAGAAGTTTCATGTCATTCATTATTCAATATTAATTCTGTATTTAGTGAGCTAATGACATTTATGTACCTAGTACTATATATAGGGAGCTCTCAATCATCAAATGGATATCCACAAAAATACACCCCAAGCCAAACACTAGCCTATATCTCTTCTCTATTGTAATTCTACATATTTGAGAGTTCTTTGAACTCCTTTTGATAATATAAGAGATACTACACACCGGAGGACGTAGCCTTAGTTGGGTGAACCTCGTTAAATCTTTGTGTCGTTTTATTGCTTTATTTTCTCCTACAAACATCGATATTATTAATAGCGTAATTTGTTTGTCACAAAACCTCATACACTCGATCTTGGCAATATTGGAGTTTGAAACACATTGTTCGAACTCTAATACATCGTCGTTTTCAATTAGAAATATTAAATTCTAAGAAACTTTTTTCCCTTATGAATACACTAATAATAATCAATTAGTCAAGCAAATATACTTATGATTACTTCTAATACTTAAAACACTCAAGATCTTACTCTCATACAGTAAATACTAGAATATTTCTTTGATATGTCACACAAGATTTATGAGGTCTCTAAGGATATCTCCCTCTCAAAGAAAGATTACTTTCATTAATATTCAACATACATTAATGACAAGCCTCACACAACCTTTGAGAACCTCTCTCAAGGTAAAGACCTAACCTTTGATGGTGGTCTCACTCAAACACACTAATACAAGAACTCTAATGGTTGAATCCTAGTTGCCTCTTGTGTGTTAGCTCTCTACATGTTTCTAATAGTGTTCTAAGACTCCTTTATATAGTCCCTCAACATATCAGAAACCCTAGGACAAAGCCCTTGATGCTCAAGAAAATCCTACAACAAAACAGAGTATGCGTCAGTTTGGGGGCTATTGCTCGCTCGACCGAGCGCCCTTGCTCTACCAAGTCGAGCGGTTGTCTTCAACAGAAACTGTCTTCAAGTTGAGGTGTTGCCTTGGTCGTTCAATGAGCCTTGCATTGATCAAGGTAAACCTCCACACATTTCTTTAGCACTCCATAATCTTGCCCAAAGCTCTCCAAATCATGAACACACTTCAGCACTCTTAAATGTGCATGTCATTAAGTAAGCTACTAGATGATCAAAGTCACCTCTAACACTATAAGAGTTGAATCTTGCTCTAACATGATTCTTTAAGCAATTGTTTGAAATTATTATTTACAAATTTCCTTTCTAATAATAATGCCTTAGGCCTTTTGAAGTATGGGAATCAATTTCAAATTTACCTATATGGATATAGATAATAGAACTAATACCATATTTGCGAAGTACGTAGTTACCCATTGGTTATCTTTAGTTTTTTAATAGAATAGCACTAATTTGTTTGGAGAAGGCTATGATAAATTTATTGTACTAGTACTGAGTGACACGTTTTTCCTTGAAGTTTCCTTAACATAAACAAGGAGCAATACTAAATAACGAAATATATCTAATATACTTACTTTCCTCCTTTAATTTATATTGCAAAGAATACGCAGCGTCTAAGAATTGATTAAAAAAAAAAAAAAAGATTGATTATGCATTAGGAAAACCTGTACAATAGCTCATTTTGAATGTCAAATGGCTGCTATAATATACTCCTTCCATCACTTTTTATTCTTGTCGTTTACTTTTTATACAGTTTTCAAAGTTAATTTTAAACTTCAATATCTCTAAATACACATAATAAAAATTATTAAAAATACATAATAAAAAAATATACATTAAGACTAATCTAACGAGATTTCACATGAATATATTTTATCTTCTAAATATGTATCAAAAACATTAGAGAAGGGAGAACTAATTTTTTTTCTTAACTAAACTAATGTGATTGGACTTTTGAAATTTGTGCAATTGAACCAAACAAAACATTGCAAAAGAGATTTTTTTAAATAACTCAAATAAACTGATTAATACTAAAGTACAAAGTTAGATTAAATTAGACGTATTCTTATAATTTGTAACCTATAGGTTTGAGTTGTTATACTTTAACCAAATTAGATCATTTTTTTTTATAAAAATGTCATAGAGTAACAATCTATGAAATACATAATGATATTAATCAAACAAAATTTTATATAGAAAAAAGACATAATTATTATAAAGAAAATCTAACACTGAAGTTTTTCCTCTATCACATCGTTTTATGATACAGCCTCCTATGAGGGGGGTCTTTAGGTCTAGTGTGGCTTTGAATATAGAAAAATTTGATACTATTGAATGTATTAGCAGAACTTGTTAGAATGTATAACATATCTTGGGGTCTCAACTATCAGTTTAGTTGAGAAACTTGTTAGATATGTTATATATTTTAACAGAACTGACACTCGTGAAGATGTCATATACCTTTTTTTCATCAAATTGATGACAAAACTATAAACTCTCACTATGCGAAACTTTAAAACCTAATATATGTGCAGATTGAATCCATAATTAGATAGAATAACTATATAATATAGAGAGAATGAATTTTATTTGTATCTAAAAACGAAAAAAGCAAAAATAAAGCAATTTGGGGCTTACCATTAAACATAAGTTTGCTAGTAGCCCAAAATTAATAATAGAGGCTAGAGTTTTTTTGGGAGAAAAAAATTAAAGAGAAGAGAGAGTTATCTTCAAAATTTTTCTTATTCACGTTATATTAACCAAATTAGATCATATTACTCTGATTTCGTTTTGTTCATTGTAATATATATTAAACATAATGTTTATGATTGATCTTAGAAAATTTCAACCATACATAACTCAAAACTTATTGTAAATAGTGTCATAAAAGCATTAGTGGTTTGTTTGTCTCAAAATATGTTTTCTTAAAAGTAAATGTTAGGTAATAATAATAACATCAATAGTCATAATAATAACACTAAAATAAGTATATATAAAAATTAGTTGCAATTTTCTAGAAAAAAAAACACTAGTAACTATGTTTAAAGAGAAACTGTATGATGCAAATTGAACCTATAACCTAGTTCTTTATTTAACTCATTATTCATAATAATTACGAAAATTTTGTTATCGATTTTCAAAGTCTATACAAATATTTAAAAATTCATTTCCTAATTTTATACAACATTTTATTTGCACTCTAATTAGTCTTTTAATTGGTATCAAAAAGAACCATAGATAATGAGATCTCATAACAGAATAATCTTGAACTAATATTACATATAGATAATATTAATAAATAAAATAAATAAATTGTTTACTGAACATAGACAATTTTTTAATCATTTATCAAGTTTCAAGTAGGCTATGGATTGATTTTTAAAATTCATTTTTTTTAATAAAAAACATATAATAATATTATCATCCCTCCTACAGATTGGACTTATAATTTACTTTCTGTAAATGCAAATCGATATAAATAATCAATTATTGTTTCTCAAATTTACTAATTAATGGGAACAGTAAATAAATAAACTTTGTATGTAATCATAAGATTGAGACCACAAAATTGGTGCATGACGAATTAGTAGGTCTAAATGAGTAAAAGACATCCAAATTTGTGGTTTTGCATAGAAGCATAAATTAGGAGTTTGGTATATTTTGAAAGAATATTCCAAGAGAAGTAAACTAACTGTTGTATTCCAATGAAACATTATCAAGTGGAGAATGGGGAATGGGAAATGGGGTTGAGACTCCATTTGAATGATTGACTCTCAACTTTGGCCATTAAACTTGATAATTATAATTCAATTAATTCACCAATAAAAATCATTCTTTTTATCTCTTCATTATCACTAGTTGCCTCATTGTTTTCACTAGTCACCTTTTATGAGTTGTATATAACAATAACATAGATAAGGATATATATGTAGAAAAACTTCTATATTGAGATACAAATTGTTCTAATTGCTCTAAATAGTTTAGAACATCTAATTTTGGCTAGAATCAACTATTAGAGCCTTAATAGAATTAGGAAATTTGATTTCAAAACACTAATTCAAGATGAACTAAAGTGTAATTTTGAACAATTAACACAAAAGAATTAACTAGGTTGACTTAATATGGGCTACAACATCACCAAACCTAGATATTTTATTGATCATATTAGAGCTTTCTTGAAGGTTTCAAAGAAGGCTTAAAATGGTGGTTCAAAGGGTTAAAGAAGAGGGAGTTAGAGATATTAACATCAAAATCAGAGAAAAATAAATTATTAGAATATGTTTAACATACTCTAAGTGATGTGATTTGTGATTATTTATTGTAGCTTATAATTAAAGACAATCACCTATAAAAAATTAATCCTAAAAATAGATAATGAAACACGCAAAATTAAACTGATCAACAGCCCAAGTTGAGTCTACTTTTATGTGGTCATAAAAAAGACTGACTTAACTTTTCTCTTTGTCTCCAAGTGAACTTAATTTTTCAACTCTTCTTTTAACCCATCTTTTAGACCCATTATTATATTAATCATTAGCATCCACTAGTGATGCACATACACATATTATATCATGAGCCTTATAGACTCAAGACACCCCAAATGATTACACAAGCTACACCCCTTAAACATTTCAACCATATAACACCAAACTACTAACATCAATATGTGCTAGCATGATCCATAAATTACATATACATCAAAGCTGTGTAAATCACCTACACGATTTTCATTGAGAAATCACATTTATCTTCTATGTAAAATTCACATGCACCATCTCATGAGTAAATCACATACTCCACCTTCAGCCAAATGCACAATTAACTCACATTATAATACGTGAAAGACCAATTAAATGAACGTCAAGCTTTAACTTGTTAAATGTCAAAATTGTAGTTATCATATGATTTGAGGGGTTATGTTACGTAGCAATCATGATCGAAGTTAACCTCTGGAATTCTATCTCATCCCAAACAATAAGTATTTTGATTTTTAACCAAATATATCGCAATTTAATTGATTACCACACTGCAAACACACCAAACTTAAGCTAGTCCATAAAAGAAATTGCAATGGCCTTGAACTCCACCTTGATCATAAGCCTAGGATCATACCAATTAATTATCGTACCACACAAAGTGAATACTATTACAAAAGTTAAATTCCTACTATCACAGACACTAACATAATCTGACTCTCAATACCTAATAAGCCAATTTTATCTCTCTCAAATGTATGACATACATTCAAATTACACTTCAAGTACCTCAATAACCATTCAACCATATTCTAATGTCTCTTCCCCAGGTTCGTTAGATATCTACAATACACCATAGCATACATCACACTACCCATAGCATTCGTATATGGAATACCAAACATATAGACTTCATCTTGTTGGTCCATGGACAAAAGATACCTTGAGAGAAGAAATGAGAACCAATGTGTGTACATATAATCTTCGTATTGTTCCTTCTCAATATATCTCTGTTGACTAATGTACAAGACATCATTGCTCCTATCCTAATTATCTCCATTTAAAGTATCTTATTTGCATTACCTAGACCATTCATGTCAAATTCACTGGACAAGATAGCTTCTTCAAAGTCACCACCTTAACCTAATGAACTCAAGTCTACAAGCATATCCTATGCATACATCACAAGATAAATCAAAATCCCACAATAGAACTCTTCCTGTAGATAGAACTATTGTAATAACTCCTTGTAAAACCTTGCCATAACATAAAGCAATCACATATTTGATTTCATCATCTTAACGATTTTTTCATTGTACAGTTATTTCTCTATGAGACCTACATAGTCTTCCTTTCTCACTACCTCAAAACCTTTAGGTTGTTTCATATAGATCTCCCCATTTAATAAGTCGTTGAGAAATGTTGATTTTGATTCAAAATTATGTAACCTTAAGTCCTCCATTGCTACAAAAGCACGTACTTTTTAGATCGAATAACGTTTCACAACTAGAGAGAACACCTCATTGAAATCATTGCCTTTAACTTGAGAATAACCTTTTACAGTTACTCTAGCTTTGTGGACGAAGAAAACATCAATACATGATCCTTTCTTACTTTTGAAGATCCATTTGCATCCCACAAGCCGCTTATTTTTTGGTGCTTTCATAATACCATGTATGATTTCTATCAAGAGACTTCATTTCTTGCCTCATGTCTCTAAGACACATAGTCACATCTATCAAAGGAATAACTTCCTTATATCAGTCGGGATCATCTATAACATAAACCACACTTGCAATATGATAGGATTATAATTACATTCCTCAATGAACCTCTTTGTAGGCTTCACTTACCTCATGGCTTATTGCATATTTGTAGATAATGCTTTCGTTAGTTGATACTTGTCATTCTTAATCCTAGGAGATTTTGAATCTCTAGAAGGCTTTAACACTTCAAAAATATCATGTGCTCAACCTACATTGTTGGTCATAACAACTTTCAAAGTAAAAGAAGCAAACATAAATGACTCTACAAATATAACATCCCCTAGAAGTAATTATAGTTTTGAATTTAGTAGACCACATCCTATGCCCCTTAACACTCAAACCATAACCTATAAAATGTAGTTAGCTACATATTTACAGCAGACTCGGTTGAAGTTCTTTTCTCTCTTTTAATCATATCAAAACAATTCAATGTTGTCTATCATTTTTAATACTTGTACCAATTGTAAGTGGTGTAATCTCGTATAAACAAAGATAGCATATTATATTAAAAAAAACCATGGTCTTAATCCCATAGGGTCAAGTAGGCTCATAGCTTGGCTTATAGGCCAACTATCCCATACTAGGTACACGACAACTTATCATATCGCCCATACTTAGCAAAAACGTAACTGGACAACTCATACCAAATTCAATATTACTCACTTAAAAAAAATTCAATGTCAATATAGGGTTAGAGATGACATGCGAGTAAAAATATATGAATTTCACACTGCATTCGCCCCAGTTGGGGTGGAAATGGGTATGAGTTTGATGGTTAGTCGATGGATATATAGGTATGAAAAATCCTATCCAATATATGATTCTACTTCCCGATTTGCATGCGCCTTTTATGGAGCACTAAATCAAGAAAGTGATCTTTCAAAAGTACAATACATGTCCTCATACGCTAACATTTGTATAGAAGGGTCTACTAGCACCTACAAAATGAACGCACCCCTGCTCAATTGAGCACTCGTCTTTCTCGTTTGAGCACTCAACTCTACTCCTCTTTCTTTGTCTTTTCGAAGCTCCAACATTAAGTCACCCGATCCTCTTTGCACCCGTATCATCATCACATATAAGACATGTCATAGAATGAGCTTTTAAGGGATCGATCATTTGATGATTTTTCCATTACACTGACTGTTACATTTTATCTAAAAGAAATAATTGAACTATTATTTGAATATAATAAGATGTTTTAGCTTTCAATTATGATTCACAATAAATCATGTTTCACGAATTATTATTGATACTACTATTTTTCCATTTACGTATATTGGATAGATTATTTGTCTCTACACAAATTAGAGTATATGGTATAGCTTAAACTCAACTTTCAAAGTGCACAAAATTTGACTAATGTTTGCTAAAGCAAAAAAGGAGTTATATTAAGAGGAGGAAAGGTTAAATTTATTGCAATAAGCAGAAAAGAATAGAAAAAGCTTTTAAAAGAAAAAAGAGCAAAAAAGGTGAGGATAATGTGATTTATCATGAAATCAATGGAATTCTTCAAACTTGCTCATCATTGGTGATATGAAATGACACTAATAATAGACTTTTACGCTGGGAATTATAAAGCTTTACTTTAGAATTCAATGTCAGACGCAATTTATTACATAATTTCTACATATAAAATGATCAAAATAATTTTGAAAATCAAAATTTAATTACTCTAATTTATCAATGTAAACTTTTACTCTAAAACCATTAATCTCAATACCATGTGTCGTAAAGCCCAAAATCCTATGGCTAAAAAGAAAATGCTCCTATTCAACAAACTAGCGAATATAGTTTTCCATTAATATTAAGCTTTTAGTAAATTTTAAGATAAATATAAAAATATTATTTATCGTAGATATATATTAGATGCAAATTAGTTTTTAATCTAATTTACTATAAAAAACGGTAAAGTAGGTTTCTATGTATTTCAGCCATATGATTTTGTATTATTCTTGTAATTCAAAATGTATTTTTTTTTAATTGAATAAATCTCATAGCAAGGTAGCAGATTCCAACCTTATAATAATTCATTATTAATAAGTAAAAGAGTCAACTCCTTTAAATGATGAAACACAAACCATACATTAAGCAATGTTAAAATAAGAATCAAAAATGATTAAAAAATTATTGCTTCATGTCATTAACCTTTTACATTCTAGTTTTTTTTCTTTTCGAAAGGACATTGTAGTTTATTAAATTATATAATATAAGATAATATTTGTCTTGCCATATGCATGGCATTTCATTTATTATATATGATTTACATGTGATGTATTATGGAAACAAGATAATTCTTATATTTCTTAAATATCTAAAATATATTTCTTTCTTTGTTTTCATTTGTTCTTTCCCTTTATTTTTTACACGAATTCTAATGTAAACTTAAAAGTCAAATAATTTTAATTGTGAGTTTTTAAAAATTTTAAAAAGTTGATGATTAGAAAGTATATATTGAGACAAATCTATTAAGATACTACATGAATATGTTTTTTCATATAGATCAATGAGAAATTATAGTCAATGTTTAATACTAAAATTCAAAATTTCTATTTATGAAAAACATATGAAAACGGAGGGAGTAATCTACTAAAATAAAAAATATACACAATATAAATAATTCTAATTAGAAGAAAAAATTTGACGATAATATTTTATTCCAATAAATACATTATAGATTGCTTATCTTATTATCAAACTTAATTAAAAATGATAAGCAATTTAATTTTAAATGTATAGCAAATTATACGATCATGCTAATTCCTAAAATATAGGATTATAGTTAAACTTGTTCTAAACTGCTGTTTTAAAATCTTGAATCTAATTATTTGAAATTTGTAATGTTTAACATTAATTATCTAGCTTATGGGAAAATTTGTTCTATAATTATTAATTTATATTTATAAACGTTTAAACATATATGTATTGTTTTAGCTAGTTAAGATATTATCAGATTTAATTCGTTGAAAAAAGAGTCTTAATAGATTTGAATTTAAATAATCAGGTACTCCTTAAAAATTGGACACTTTTAAGCTAGTAGTTCAAATTTTAAAGTAATATTATGTATAAGTTTAAAGTTTTTTATTCATTTACAATGTAGTATTGCTACCCTATATATATTAATTATCATTATAATGTAGACTTATACAATACTTAATTGATAAAAGAATTAATCATAAATTGTAAATTTAGTAGGTGTCTATTTCATTCACCATAATTTTCCAATAATATTACGATAAAAAAAAATCATGTAAATATCAAGTTTGTCAATAGTTCAAGCTTATGGAATATGATTACCCTAAAACAAGTACTCATCTTACTAACAGTTTAATGATATTCATTTTGTGATTGTCTTGCATAATTCTTACTTCAACAAATTTTATATGGGTAAAGTATAATTAGGTTATGATCACCAAAATATAATATTTGTTTAACTTACACGAAAAAATAAAAAAACAAATGTAAGATTTATTTAAAAAGAGTTTAGAGTGATATATGTAAGTTAAACTTTTCTTGTGTAGTAAGTTTTTTAATTTTAATTTGGTAGATTGACAAATAACATTTGAACAAATTTCATAGTGATGTTGGGTTCTTCAGAAGGGTGACTTAAAAAGTTAAATCAACTATATTAGTTTTTTCTTAGTTAGATAAAGTAAGTCCTAAATTTTTATTTTATTCCTAATTAGCATGCCAACTATTTATATTATAGGATATTAACATTTATATATATTGGGCTAAAGTAAAGCTACAATTTTACAAACAGTGTTTTACGTTCGACATAATAATGTTATTGAGTTTAGATATTGGACTCTTTTTCCACTTCTGAGCACTAGGTAATTACTAATTTTATTCATAATTTTTATATTGAAACATAAATACATAATAACCATATTCATATTAAATTTAAACTTGCATTTATTTAATCAAAAATTATAAAACTCAAGTATATACTACTTCGATTAATCAACAACCGAATTAAGTACTAATTATATAGACTATAGATTAGGTTTGTCAATTACATGATAAAAAGAAATTTTTTTCTGAAGTATTTTTGAACCACAAATTCTTTTGAGAAACGGTTTTTTTTTGAAATATCATCTCTAATTGGGTGGGCCTGTAAAGGAATATATAGAGTAAGTTACTCGATGGATGCTAGACATTAAGGATAAGGTAAGTAGGCATTTAAGGATGATGTAATTAGCCATTAAAAATACAAAACGTAAGCATTAAACTTTAATAGATTGGACTTGAAAAACGTCTCAAAAAAACGTACTGTTTTTAAGTAGCTTTGTAGAAGTGGGAGTAATCCCTGTAGTCTCTCCTTAAAACTTGTTCCTAATCTTATTCATTATGGTGGGTCATCCACCTTAATATTTTCATTTTTGGTAATTCTATTTATGCTCGTATATCCTCTAAATTGGCCTAAACTTTATTCCATGCAAGAAAGCATACTATACTGTAACTAACACAATATTTGATTTTAAAGTTTGAAATTATTATTAGTCGAGAATAGTATTAATAAGGAAAACAATAATATTAAATAATGATTTTCTGTTAGATTTGTCTTAATGTAAGTGAAATATGAATAAAAAATTTTTGTTAGATTTGTCTTAATGTAAAAATATTCGATTTTAACAATTTTTTACGAAGTGTATTTATAGATAATAAAACTCAAATTATATTTTGAAAACCTTGCGAAAATAAAGTGCAAAAAGGTAGAAATCCACGAAGTATATCTCTTTTTAATAAATGCAAATCATTTCAGTTAAATTATTCAATAAAATATCACTAATCCATTTAAATTTAGTAATGAAGGGAAAAACGAATTGACTAAAGTTAAGTAAAACTAAACTATAGTTTCAAACAAAAGTAAAATTAAATTATATAGTACATACTTCCAAATTGAAAATAAGTTTTTAATTTTTTAAATTGACATAAATAAATTGTCCATGGTTCTATCAAATTAAATGCGATAAAGATTAATTCCTCTGTCTAATATCTTATAACAAACACATGTGAAAATAAAAAAATCTGAGTAAAATGTAAAAAAAATAGTCTAATCTATATAAAAAATGGAAAAAATAAGAATATTAAATAAAAAAATAAGTTAAAAACATATATAATAACTAAAAATATAAAATTTTATTATTTTTAAAAATAATAAAAGAGCAAATTCAGGGAAATACACTTAACAAAATTGGAGCTAATTGCTTAGAAAGAAAAGAAAAACTAGCTACCTAAGCATGCGGTGGTTTCCTTTTTTTTCGCTGTTTTAAGGCAGTGTGGGCTAATTGTATACATTTGAGCCATCGAATTAATTTCAGGTTAGGTGTTTCAGGTCAGTTGAAAATAGAATTTTGAATTCACATAGATTTTTACATAATATTAAATTTATTTTAAAGTCGGGTTAAATCTAATTATGTTACAAAATTAGATAAATATTAAATCATCGGTTAAAAACATGTAAAAATTAGCCAGCACCTTTTGCAAGCTGTGAGCGTGACGTAGGAAACATTATTTACATTATTCTCCACTAATGACTAAACAAATTAGTATCAAATAGTATTTAATTTGGAGTAGAAGTGCAACATTGTAGAATCACCACCACATATTGTTCTTGATGCATGTGCTTCCATTATCTGGGGATGTAGTTATAGCGAGTAGGCAGGGGACCAAGCCCCACATTCTTATGAGCATATGATTATTTCCGGTTACTGTTTAAGTCGTAGAGTAAGTTTTAATCATATTTCTTCTCTGAGTTTGGCTATCAAGGACCGTGAGATCTAGAGCTAATGGTTTTAGATTGTTATATGTAAAATCAATATAATTTTGTATTGATTGAAAAATTTAAAGATAACCACCGAAAAATAGATTATAAATCTTAAAGCCTATTACAAAATTCTAGAAATTGAAATTACAATTAAATAAATAACTTGAAATAAATCTAACCATAAACCGAAAATACTTATAAATAAATACTGCCTTCGGAATCTTGAAACCAAACCGTGACACTATCTAGTTTTCTTAAAAGCATTATTCTGCTTACTTGGTGTTTAAGCTTAAAACTTAGAATACACTTTTGAGATACAACAATTCGCAATCAATTATAAACAAATAGTGTGAACAATAAGCGATCATACTGAGCAAGCTTAGAAATAAAATAAATAGAAGTAGCTAATTTCCTTCACTTTAGATAACTTGTAAAAAATGAATTTGGAGAGCAAAGAGAGAAAATGACAACATAATTTCGATGTAAAAAACCCACGCATTAAATCTCTTTATATGAGGTATAATCACAACCCCCATTTTCCCATGATCCCCGCGATCCCATTTCTGATTAGTGACTGAAATCAAGTTTAATTAGCCGTTAATAAGACCCTAACTGCCTTTTAATAAGTAAAAGTCCATGAAAAACTCTTAGCAAAATAAGCCCAGTTAAAACTAGGCTCGGCCAAGTTCAAAGTCGCGACATGCGACACGTACCAGCCCTAAACAGAAGCTGAAGTTGTGATACTCCAAATTGAGCCTTAAAAAAGAATTGATAGACTACTCATATCAGCAAGGTTCATCTTCTTTTCATGGAAGACCATTTGTTAAGAACTCTACAGTTAAACGTGCTTGGTAGGGAGCAATCTTAGAATGGGTGTCCTCCTGGGAAGTTTTCCTGGTTGCGTGCACGAGTGGGGCCAAAGTGCGCTAAAAAGACTTGTGTTAGTTTGTGGGATCAGTCTACAATCTCCATGAGTAGTCACCTGCGGTCCAATTGGTCGGGGTGTTACAAGTGGTACCAGAGCAACCTTGCGACCGTGACAAATCATACGTTCAGTGCACCTAGCAGGGAAATGATCCTGAAACTAAGGTCCAACGAGGACCGTTGTATTCCTAACTGGGTGTGAGTGTGATACCTCGCATTGAGCTTAAAAAAAAATTGATAGACTACCCATATCAATAAGATCTATCTTTTTTTCATGGGAGACCATTTGTTAGAACTCCACATCTAAGCATGCTTGGTGGGGAGCAATCTTAGAATGGGACCTCATGGAAAGTTTTCCTGAGCGCATATGAGTGAGGCCAAAGTGTACTGAAAAGATTTGTGTTTTTCTGTTGGATCAATCTACAATCTCCAATCTCCATGGGTAGATCCGCTAAAACTCGCAAGAGGCGAGAAGAGTCGCGAGTCACGACACCTGCAACACAATTTCCAGAATGATCCTAATTCTAACTAACATGATACGAGCTCTGTCGCAAGCGCGAAGACCATTGTTCGGATTTTTCCCTTTTGGCTTTATTATACTTTCTTTCTGGAAATGGGTTTTTATCCTTTTGCTCTTATTATTATCATAGTACTTACCATGGGTTTTTACTTACTATACATTAGTATTTTTAGTATACTTAACACTTTAATTTATACCTTTATACTTTAAACTATCCAATAAGAACTTGGCCCACAAATTAAAATGCAGACTAAAAATTAAAAGAATAAGACCAAAATTACAATTAGTACGAATAATCTTAAAAGATAAAAAAAATATTTAGATGAGAATAAAAGAACATATTGAGAACAATGTGTAGAAAAGAAAATTTAGCAAGCTATGTGAGACAAAAAAAATAAAAAATGAAGTAGACAAGAGGATACACAAAGTATTTGCATAGCTCAAGTTGAACTTGAATCATTTGTTTACAAGATGGAGGAACAAATCAAACTTCATAGCAATTTTTGTATTTATTAAGGACTAGACGCAAATAGGGCTTGTTATAACTTGAGGCCATTAGTAAATAAATGCTTTACTGAATGGTTAGGAGAATAAATTTATGTCAGTATAAATCCAATGTAGAGAAATTAATAACAACAATTCACATACCTCATAAGGAATATCTAAGGGTTGTATCTATAGCGGAACCTTTGTTAAGGTATTCGAAAATATAGTTTGTAAAGTTGTTTCATTTTTCCTTTAATTTAGTCGTTGAAATGTTATGAGTTATCACTGCGTTTTACCTTTATTTCTCTTTGTTTGCTAGTACAAGTCATAAAGATGCCAAGGCTTTTGTAGAGTTCTTAGCTACTTGTTGTTGGAGAGGTTAGTGATTAAATACGTTGTTTGTCAAGTTGTCCTAAATATAAAAACACCTTATTTTTGTTGGTATATGTTTTCCTTATTTGTGCATGACATTGTAGCATTATATTTACGCATATAGTTTTCTTTTCAAGGCTTTTAATGCTTTTTAGGAAAACCCTAATTTTGTATTTAGTTGAGAACATTATGTCTAAATTAGATGGTCTAATCCAAACACATAAATTTCGTCTCTCATACCGTTGAATCATAGTAGAAGGATCATGGGTATTATCGTGTGTTGGCTATGTGTTATAAAAGTCTTTGTGTATATATAATAGCCCAAAGCTTCTTATACGTTTAAATCTAATGTATCGGGTTTTCTAAATAGATCCTTATACGCGGTATACACAATTTGAATTTATAATTACAATTGATTCCTTAAAAATCTCTTGTTAGTTTGAATTTGAACCCTTAACTTAATTACTTCCTTGAATCTCACATGAACATTCGTACATTTAAATTAAACCTTGATTTATTCTTCTCTTTGTGTTGTATACCTATATGACTTTGATTAAGGGGGTGTTTAGCAATTGGCTGTTGGCAGTTGGCTTGTTTGACTAGCTGAAAATGTTAGCTATTTTTGTTTGCTTTTAAGCTAGCTGAAAAAGTCAGTTGTTTGTTGGTTGTTGGCTGTTTTTTAGAGAAAAAGGGGGGCCAACAAGCCAAAAACCAACAAAAAAAAAGTTAACTGGAGCAGTTTTTTCCTTTTGACTCAAAAGCCAGCTTTTTAACTGCTTCAAAAGTCATTTACCAAATACTTCTTTTGACTGTTTGACCAACGAACAATTCAAAAATCAAAAGCTAAAGTAAAAGCTAAGACAAAAGCCAGGTACCAAACACCCCTACTGCAGATATGTAGCAAACACAACAAATATCATCTATTATTTAAAAACAATATCATATATTAGAATAAAAAGTAATAAGCTAACTAAAACATAATCTTGACAAATTTGTACTATTCTGGACTTGTCCAGACTGTTATCATTCTAATCAAATTAAACCCTTTTAACCAACAATCTAACCTTTGATTGAAGGTACTCAATTAAGTAGTCAAATTTAAATCATAACATACCTGTATAGAGAGCATAATATCACATTATTTTTATAATAAACATCATGTATTACACATCATCTAACATTAACTTAATACAGCATAAGCTTTCATAGGTTTCTCAAATAAACTTTTAATTATCTCCAACTCTTTCCTCAAACCCTTAACCAAATTTTTGATCTAAAAACTTGGTTTGGATTTCATGGGTTCCTCAAATAAAGACAGATTTGCTACTTTAAAGAAATGAACATCCAAACAGTCATTAAAAGATCCTTACTAGAATGCAAACAAACTAGTGCAACTACAGAATAATGCTTGGTTGAGTTGAGTTGGTAAAGGAGTTTCTACACAATACATCAAAATTTTATCATCTTTAATCAATTTTTTGTAAGCCTCAAGTTCACTCTTTGTCCACCTTAAGATCTCATTAGAGTTGGAATAAAGCCTACTTTGTATAAAACACAAAAGAATGAGCAAAGGATGTAGAAATAAAATCCATGATTGAATAACTTTTGACATAACTGTACAAATGAATCAAAATCTTAGCCTTTCCCTTGTATTCGGCAAAAGTTTCTTTGGGGATGTGTGGGATTGTTGAGAAGCAACTTTTGAATACTAATTTCTTACACTTTGTTGAGTTCTCAAACAGTCAAAAATGGTGGATATCATTGTTTTATCCGCCATTAATTTTGTTAGAACATACTTTCTGCGACAAGGTTGGTGTGGTGGTGACTGTGGGCCTTAGTTGGGCGGTGTTTCCAGGTGGTGCTGGTTGTCGCCAAGTTCGGTGGAGCCGGAGGATGATATTGATTGTGATGTAAATACTTATTTCTTATAGGGAAGGGAAAGGTGAATGGGAAGTCTAACGGGTTCCTAGTTTTTAGGTGTTAAATTTTAATTTTTCATTTTTATTTTTCAAATTTAAATAAAAATACAACTCCAATCACATTTTTCTAAGACACTACATAGTTTTATATTAGTAATATTATTCACTTGAGCATAAAAGTATAATTTGTTTAATAATGTTGTAACATAATTAATTTATTAAGTAATTTAGATTGATAAAATATTAAATTCATGTTAATAATAGAAAAAAAAATTACAATGAAAAAATATTAAGTATATATAAAGTATTTACATTTATATTATGACAAATGCACCTTAATAACGAATCAAAACAAATGCTAAGTATTTAATTTTTAATATTTGTAAAGTATTTACATTTATATTATGACAAATTACACTTAATCAATCATATTTAAATTATTCTAGTTAATCAAGTTATACATATATTGTTTTGCAATGATATTCTTGTATGAGTTACTGAAGTTATACAATTTTTCAACCGACACGACCTAATTGCAACAATATTCATGTATGAGTTATTCAAGTAATACATTTTCAAATCAATCATTTTTAAGTTATAAGTATAATGAATCTCTAAAAGAACTTAAATAATTTATTTATTTATTTATTTATTTATTTATTGGGAATAAATAATTTATTAAACTAACTAATATCTATCAAATGTAGATCCGATTCCAACTCAACATGACCTGACCTAATTGCAACGATATTCTTGTTATTTTTATAGATTAGACACTTAAATGTAATTGAATGAGAATATTGGTTGTTGTTGTTGTTATTATTATTTTTTTTTTTTGGAGAAATGAAAATAATAATAATAATAATAATAATAATAATAATAATAATAATAAAACGATCTGGTCCTCCATTGTTCAAGGACCACCATCCCTTGACTGGAATCCACCAACAATACCAGCTGCAACACTCAGCTGCACACAGAGATCTCCTGTACAGGCCCCTTCGACATTGTCAACAAAGCAGGATCTCCATGGGACCTTGAATATGATCCAGGCTGCCTCACCACAGCCTGATGGTACCAACATTCAGAATGTTAAGTTGTAGCAGCTCTCATCGATTATTTCAGCAGAGGAAACCCTTCATGTGCATCCTCAAGGTATGAACACTATCAAAATTAACTTTGAAGATATTGAGGATGAAATTAGATATTGGGAATCTGCTGTAGTTTGTTATGTCATTGGTGTCAATCCCCCTCTACATGTTATTGATAGATATGTGAAACGTATTTGGAAAGACATTGATGTGGAGAAAGTTGGTATGGTGAGGAAAGGTGTCTTCATTGTGAGATTGAACGACAAAGTACCTAGTGATAAAGCTTGTGAGATGAGTGGCATCCTTTTTGATAGGAAACCTTTCATTGTTAAACCTTGGAAAGTCAAGATGTCCTTGGAAAAATAAGTCATGTCTACCACCCCAATATGGGTACAATTACCTGCTTTACCGATGGAGTATTGGGGCGAAAGATGCATAAGGAAGATAGCCGGACAACTAGGAAATGTACTTAAAATAGACAATGCAACAATGAACAAGGATAGACTTATGTATGCTAGAGCCCTTGTGGAATTGGACATAAGAAAAGGCCTACCGGATGAGGTGCTCTTCACAAATGAATATGATGAACAGGTTAAACAAGTTGTACAATATGACTGGAAACCCTTGTGGTGCCACCAATGTCAACAACAGGGCCATCAATCTGGTGCTTGCAAGCCAAAAAAAACCTTAAACCCAATTCATAAGAAACCACCAAGAAGAGATTGGGTAAAGAAAAGAAGTCAAATAGATCGCACCAAACCACAAACCATTCACCAGGACACTAGTGAGACTCGTGCAACCATGGCAATACAACCTCCTGAAGAAAATACGCAATTGGAGATTCTGTGAACCACGACCACTGTTACCAGTGGCAAGCCCCATGAGACACTGCAGTAGGGGAAAGTGGGTGTGAACGGCCAACAAATTGAACAGAGTGGTCAACCCCTAGTGTCTAACCCTTTCACAGTGCTCGCTGATGATGCTTTAGGAAACCAACCCAACAGTAGAATTCATAATAAGATCCTACCTATCAAAGCGTTGAGGGCTTTTCCCATCCTAGATCATGAATAACATCCTCACTTAGAACATCAAGGGGTTAAATAAGGCCAATAAGCAAGTTGAAGTGGCCCATTTTATCGCTAACCACAACATAAGCTTATTTAGCCTCTTGGAGACGAAAGTAAAGCGACAAGGAATAAGTGCCCTTTACCAAAGAATCTGCCCGTCTTGGTGTATCACACACAATCTAGCTCTCCACAAGGGAGGTAGGATTATAGTAGCTTGGAGAACTGAGGAGATGAAGGTAGACATACGTTTTGTTAGCAGCCAAATCATCCACTTGGCTGTCAACCCTAATGGGGTTGATAGCTTCGTTTGCTCCTTTGTCTATGGTGCAACTGACAAGAACGAGAGGGGTATCATGCTTACTGATCTTGCGAACATAGGCACAACCGTAATAGGGCCTTGGTTAGTCATGGGGAATTTCAACTACATAGCCAATCTTAATGAGAGGATAGGTAAAAAAACCTCTCCTTCATGAAATTGAACCTCTTCAAAAATGCATGGCGAGGTTTGACATCCACAACATGAAAAGTACAGGGCAATTTTTCACGTGGTCAAATAAGCAAAAAGGAGATGCCAGAGTTCTAAGCAAGATTGAGAGAGTGTTGGGTAACCCAGCTTAGGAGTGCTCATTTCCCACAATAGAGGTTTGCTTCCATCTAGAGGGAGACTTTGACCACACACCAATGCTAGTTCAATTCCTAGAACCCCTTAAAAGTGAAAAACCTTTTAAATTCTTCAACCACTGGGGAAAACACAGCGAGTACATGGAAACCATCCGAGCAGCATGGCACACTAACTTGCCAGGGAGCCCAACCCAACTTGATCGAAAACTCAGATTGATTAAAGAGGCATGTAAAGCAACCTTCAAAAACACAAAAGCAGGGGACTTGGCCAAAGCTGAAGCTGATCTGTAAAAAACCCAGGAAGACGTCCACCTACACCCTGGGGACAAGCACCTCACCGATGTCGAATGCTCGAAAATAGAGGCTTACAGGAGGTTAAAGAGAGAACGGGAAGCGGGCCTCAGACAGAAAGCTAAATTGAAGTGGCTCACTTTGGGTGATGACAACACCAGATACTTCCACCACTCCCTTCAGCACCGCAGGAAGTGCAGTACTATAAATGTTCTTAACTTTCAAGATCGTACCACAGGCGATCCAAGGGAAATTCAGGTAGCCTTCGAGGAGTACTACTTAGCTCTCCTTGGAGGTAAAATGAAGGAGAGAGCGAGAACTAAAGATGCCATGTGGAGCATTCCTGAAGACAAAGCATCAGGTTTGAATGGTCTCAACAGTGGTTTTTATAAGGCTGCATGGGATATTGTTGGTGCAGATGTTGTTAGAGCAATTTAAGATTTTTTTTGCCAATGGTACTCTCCTGAAATCATGGAATACAACATCCATAACCCTCATTCCAAAGATTGCCACCCCAAACACACCAGGTGACTATCGTCCAATTTGTTGCTACAACGTTATCTATAAGTGTATCTCTAAACTAATATGCAGGAAACTCCGACATGTACTGGCCTCCATTATAAGCCCCATGCAAGGAGCTTTTATAGAAGGGAAAAGCATTCTCCACAACATCCTCCTTTGTCAGGATATAGTCAAGCACTATGGTTGGAAGAACTGCTCCCCTAGCTGTCTCTTGAAGATCGACCTCAGGAAAGCCTATGATACACTAGAGTGGGACTTCCTTCATGAAACGTTGACAGCACTCAATTTCCCGAGGAAGTTCACAAAGAGAGTCATGGCATGTGTCACTTCTACTCAGGATTCTTTGCTTATCAATGGCAGGCCCTAACCTACATTCCAAGCAAAAAGAGGAGTTAGACAAGGACACCCAATATTGTCCCCTTTACTTTTCGTAATTGGCATGGAATACCTATCGAGAACCCTCAATCTGGCCAGCGAGGAACCATAGTTTAAATTTCATCCTAGATGCAACAAAATCAAACTCAATCACCTAGCTTTCGCAGATGACCTTATGCTATTCTGTAAGGGTAACCTCCAATCCATCAGCATCCTGATCAAGACAGTCGACTACTTCTCCTCATGCTCCGGTCTCATAGCAAACAACTCCAAATCAGGTATATACCTTGCAAGAGTCAGGAACGAGTTCAGAGCTCAGGCTGCGCAAACCTTAGACTACAGTTTTGAGAGCCTTCCAGTTAAGTATCTTGGGATGCCTTTCACCTCAAAAAGGTAATCAGCCACCGATTGTGAGTATTTGGTAGACAAGATGACAGCCCGGATCAGAGTCTGGTATGCAAAAAGCCTTTCCTATGCTGCTCGTCTCCAGCTTGTGAACTCTATACTGATGAGTATAACTAACTACTGGTGTCAAGCCGTTATCCTTCCCAAAAAGGTCATCCGACAGATGAATGCAATCTGCAGATCCTTCCTATGGTCTGGTTCCACAGAGTCAAGAACCCTGGGAATATCAGCTAGGAAAAAGTGTGCGCTCAAAATTCGTGATCTGGAGTCCCGGAATGTAGCTACTGTGGGTAAAGTCGCTTGGCACATCAGCATCCTCCATGAGTCCCTCTGGGTAAAATGGATCCACGAAGTATACACGAAAGGCAACTGGATTTTTATTAACCCCCCCCCCCCCCCCCCCCCCCCCCCCCCCCCCTTAGACTACAGTTTTGAGAGCCTTCCAGTTAAGTATCTTGGGATGCCTTTCACCTCAAAAAGGTAATCAGCCACCGATTGTGAGTATTTGGTAGACAAGATGACAGCCCGGATCAGAGTCTGGTATGCAAAAAACCTTTCCTATGCTGCTCGTCTCCAGCTTGTGAACTCTATACTGATGAGTATAACTAACTACTGGTGTCAAGCCGTTATCCTTCCCAAAAAGGTCATCCGACAGATGAATGCAATCTGCAGATCCTTCCTATGGTCTGGTTCCACAGAGTCAAGAACCCTGGGAATATCAGCTAGGAAAAAGTGTGCGCTCAAAATTCGTGATCTGGAGTCCCGGAATGTAGCTACTGTGGGTAAAGTCGCTTGGCACATCAGCATCCTCCATGAGTCCCTCTGGGTAAAATGGATCCACGAAGTATACACGAAAGGCAACTGGATTTTTATTAACCCCCCCCCCCCCCCCCCCCCCCCTCCGGTACGTCCAATTGAGTCATCAAGAAGCTATGTAAGGTCAAGGAGAAGCTTTTGAAATAGATGAACACACTTGCATACTCTATCACAAAAGTCTACAATGACATTAGAGGAGGAGGTAATAGAGTCAGATGGAACCATTTTGTTTGGAGTATGTTAACCATACCTAGAAGCAGATTCATAGCCTGGTTAGCTTTCAATAACCGACTGAAAATAAAACATCGCCTAAAGCGTACTAGAACTATCGATTATGACACATGCCCGATCTGCGAATTAGAGAGTGAAACAGTGAACCATATCTTCTTCCAATGCCGCTTTAGCCAGGAATGTGTAGCTTATCTAAAGGAGCGTTATGAGACCAACAACAAAATAGAGACTTTGGAGGATACACTCAAGAGGAACCAAATGGGGCGCCACAAAAGAAAACAGTTTGAGGCCATTCTTTGCAACCTCATCTATGCAATATGGAGCGCAAGAAATGAAGCCGCGTGGAGCCATAAAGTACCAATGGTGAAACTGGTGGTGGACAACGTGATAGACATCTCGGAGATCAAATTCAAGTTTCTAGCGTCATTGAGATCTAACTTAGTGTAAAGCTCACCTATAGCTTATGTCTCACATTAGATGCTTTCATGTATTCCAGGATTCGTCTTCAGCTTTTAAGTCTGGAGCTCCATGATAGATGTTGTTTTGGGCCTGACCACTATATCTTAGGTTAAGGTGTATATAGGCTGAACTTTTTTGTCTTGACTCTTGGTTATGGTCTTGTCAAGGTGAACATGTCGTCCTGATATAGATAGCTTAGTTTATTGGCTTCGCCTTTATGTATAGCTTTCTGAGGCTTCTCGCTCATCGCCCTTGCACATGAAGAGTGACACTCTGAAATCCTTCTTAGAAGGTGGGTTCTGTGTTCATACTGATGCAAACATAGGGAGATAAGCTGAAAACCTAGGGGTCTTTGATCCCTTGTATCCCTTTTTTTTTTAATTGGGTAATATAAAAATCATTTCTTCAAAAAAAAAAAAAATAATAATAATAATAATATTATTATTATTATTATTATTATTATTATTATTATTATTATTATTATTATTATTATCATTATTATTATCATTATTATTATTATTATTATTATTATTATTATTATTATTAGAGTTGTATTTTATTTCATAGAGAGAGACTTTATAAGAAGTTGGTGGAAAGCCGAACAATAAACTAAGCACGCCCATTTAAAGACAAAAAGTTAGTTTGTGGAAACTATAGGCCCTAGATTTGGTGAGACTATTATTATTATTATTATTATTATTATTATTATTATTATTATTATTAACCCAAGAATGTAAAAACTAATTAAAATAAGAAATAAAGGATATAAAATAAAATATTTACCTCAAGGAGAAAAAACGCTCAATACAAATTTCAGATCGAAATAAAGAACCCCTTAACAAAAATATTCAATTTAACTCCATTGAGATTAATCAATGACTATTGAAGTAGCAAATAACAATATTATGAATACAACCGATAACTGGAGACTTGACTAATTCCAGAACGAAAATTAACAAACAGATATAGACACCCAATGAAAATCAAAAACTAATTCAGGATCAACATGAAATCCTTTTAGAACAAGAAAATCAAGAACCATAACCAAAACAATTCAAATGTTGGAAGAAGTAGAAGGTTGGAATTTAATTTTTTAATTTTTTGATTTATTTTATTATTAATTCAGATTTTTAATCTAAAATCATTAGATTATTGAATAGTTGTTAAATATATTTAAGTGATTATTTTCAAGAAATTATTGATGTATTAGTATGGGATTATTGTAGTTTCATTATTGTAAAATTATTATAGTTAGTTGTTTTCAAGACATTAAATCAGATTTTATTTCTTTTATCATTTTAATGCTAAATCATCTGCCACATCATTTGCCACCTCAAATAAACTTTTAATAATCTCCAACTCTTTCCTCAAACCCTTAACCAAATTTTTGATCTGAAAACTTAATTTGGATTTCATGTAATCCTCAAATAAAGACGCATTTTCTACTTTAATTAAAGAAATCAACATTTAAACAGTCATAATTACATTCTAAGATATAATTTTACGTCCTTTTAATATTATGACACTAACAAAAATTGGGATGTACTTTCCTATTTTTTCATTTGATGAGTGTACATGATTTTGTTTTATTAAACTAATAAAATTTAGTCATTAATATGAAAATTAATTTTTTTAATTAAAATATTGCAATAAACATGCACTAATCTTATCGCTTTTCACTTTTGCATATTATTTCATGCTCTAATTCATTCTTTTTCTAATTATTCATAATCGCAAAATAAATTGATATTAATTATTTTTATATATTAAGTGGAATTAAAAAAATCTCATTTAAATATGTTTTAACTTAAAAGTCAAGAATAAAATATAAATTAAGATTCGATTAATTGATTAATAGTAATATTATTTTATACAGGTAAAGATTAATATTAAACAATATAAAATGCACTAATTAAAAAATAAGAAATGATTTATCTCTTTAAAAATTATGGGAAAAATTAGTTGGTTATTATTATTTAAGTGCACAATGTAGAAAAATAGGCACGAAGAAGTATAAATTGAAGGTCAACAAATAAATTTAGGATTTCATTAAATGGTTGAGTTGTTGTATATATAAGGGCAAGTTATAGGAGTTTACAAGGGTATTTTTGTCAAGTCAAATGTAAACTGTTTAAAAATAACAAATGCTTTCTTCAACCTCCATCTCCATGTTCATCATCTTCACAAATCGGAGGTTTTCACAGAAAAATGTTGAAATCGGCTGCCGTTCACCGACCCATATGAGTACTTCCAAATGGGCCCCTTTATATCATGGGCCCTGGGCGGCAGCACTCCTTGCCTACCCCAGTCCGGCCCTAACACTTTTAAAGCATGATTAATCAAGAAAATTTTTGATAATTGTTCTTTTAATTATTGTTCTCATTTAATGTTTGTTTATTTCTAGGGTATTAAATTTTTGGGATTATACTATTAATGTGCCATAGGGTGTTCATAGGTTATTTGTCATTTTATTTGGTTCTTCTATTTTAATTCTTGTCTTGAAGCATGTCTAGAATTTTAATTGCTACTTCTACGTTCTATAAAATATCTTGTTACTAATTTCATAAACTAGGACTAGGGCTGTAAATGTGGTCAGAAACCTGTTTTACCGACTTGTTACCGACCGATACCGAACCCGTTTTTGACCGAATACAAGTGACCAGATACCGACCGCTACCGAACCCGAATGGTGACCGAAACCGTTTCCGACCTGTTTTACACATACCGAAACCGACCGGTACCGAACCTGTTTTAAACCGAAAACCGTTTTCGACCTGTTTTTATCATACCGTGACCGACCGATACCGAACCTGTTTTCAGACCGAAACCTGTTTTCGACCCGCTTAATACCCGTTTTTAACCGACCGTTTTTGACCGAATCTATATTGTACCGAACCTGTATTATACCGAACCTGGAACCTGTTTTGTACCGAACCTGTTTTGGACCGAACTTATCTACATAATTCTTCTAAGTTGTCAAAATATAATAAAATTTTATATAAAATAATTAAATTAAACTTAATTATATTATTTCTATATGATAAAAATTAAATTAAATATAAATTTTTATAAAATAAATATATAAATTATAAGTTAATATATATTAACTCAGTAATTTAGTAAAGCCTTTTTCTTTTCTAAAAAATTAAGTATAAATTTTACAAAACTCAGAAATTGCAAAATTGCATAAACATAGTTCATACTTTGCAACCAATATAATTACCAAGTTCAGGTTAATTTCCTGACTAATTAATACTGTATTAAAATCAACATATAACAATATAAACCAATACAAAATATTAACCTATGAAATTGATAAACCACTTTCATTTCATTTAATAGTTTAGACGAAATTTAAAATAGATCCATTACATTTTTTTCCCTACCAATAATATAAACATCAATAATCCTAACTACACAAAAAGTCTTTTCCAAATTTTAGTTATGCATAAGAAATTGCAAAACAAAACTAAACATCAATCATCACTTTCATCTTCTTCCTCCTCTTCCATCACCACCTTAGATCTCCTGCTCCTAGTCCTCAATGCGACACCGCCTTTCAATAATCTGTAAGGAACTGCTCCACCAAACTTAGTGTACCTTAAGATCATATAAAAGTAACAACTTTCAGATACTGAGTATTATGATTAAGAGCATGAGATGGAAAAACGACAGAAAGTTATAATAAATAAAATAAAAAAAATATAAATTAATTATAAAATATAAATTGGGCGCTCAGATATGATAATTTGATAAAAAACCAAATTACAAGAAAAAAATCTTCATAGAGCACTACACTTACCTGAAGCATTATCATCATGATCAGTGTTATTTTCCTCAATAACACTTAATATCTCCTTCGCATTTTCCTCGGGTTCAAACCCAAATAGCCAATTTCGCGTTGTCACCAAAATTTCAACATTTTTTGGTAACAAAGAAGATCTCAATTTGTTAAGGATCCGACCACCAACACTAAAAGCAGATTCAGATGCAACAGAAGTAATTGGAATGGCTAGAATATCTCTAGCCATTAGTGCGAGTGTTGGATAAGAGGTAGACTGTCCCTTCCAATATTCAAGAACATCAAAACCATCATAATCAACAACAAGAGACATGGCCAAATAAGAGTCCACATCACCTCTCGCCGTCCTAGATGCAGAAATACGAGGAAAATCATGACGTAACTTGCGCATTTGGAACGGACGAGGAGGACCAAGGTTTGACGGAGAGGGTGCAACAGGAGCAGATTGAGTGGTATTCATATAACATTCATATAAAGCAACAAACGCAGCAAGCACATCATTTACCTTTTGTTCAACCGCAGTAGGTACATACAGCATAGAATAATAATCACTAAGGAAAGTCATCTTAAAACGTGGATCAAGTAAAAAGGCAAAAGACAGAACCATAGAATGATCAGACCAATATTTATCAAACATTTCCCACATAGGAGCAGCCATCTTTCTCACAGCATCACTAGGATCTTGGTGGGAATCAGTCAAAATCTTTTCAATACATATTATGCAAGAAAGGTACAAATTTGCAGTGGGATATTTTGAACCAGAAAAAAGCTTGGTAATCTCATAGAATGGCTCAAGAAAATCACAAATATCTTGAAGTGTATCCCACTCATTCTCAGAAATAATATCAACATCAATATCCCTTTCACGAACAAGATATAAATCAATAGCATCCTTTACCTCAAGAGCCCTATGAATCATGTCATAAGTAGAGTTCCATCTAGTGGAAACATCCAAAACTAATTTACCCTTTGATTGCAAACCTTTATCAATTTTAGCTTTCTCAAAATTTGTAAGTCGAAAATCAGAAGAATCAACATATATAACAACCGCACGTAACTTAGTCACGGAATTATCAACAAGTTTCAAACCCTTTTTAACAATAAGGTTCAAAATATGAGCACAACACCTTATATGAAAATACTTGCCATCTAAAGGGAGAGGAGAAGAGGAGTGCAAATCACGTTTTAGTTTTTCAACCATCCTATTATTAGAGGAAGCATTATCAAGTGTGATTGAAAAAACTTTTCTACCTATATTCCAGTCATTCAACAAACCTTTCACAAACATGAATATAGATTCACCATCGTGGGGTGGGGGAAAACGGCGAAAATTTAACAAAAGGGAATGCAATTTATAATCATCAT
Organism: Amaranthus tricolor; assembly: GCF_026212465.1. NCBI lineage: Eukaryota > Viridiplantae > Streptophyta > Magnoliopsida > Caryophyllales > Amaranthaceae > Amaranthus > Amaranthus tricolor. The sequence goes on from NC_080047.1 coordinate 34,716,610, forward strand.
CGATGAAATGGGCAGTAAGGGCAAAATATGAACGCGAAGTACATGCTGTCCATCCATCACAAGTTAAGCATATACGACTCTTACAAGATTGCATATTGTCAAATACTAGTTTTTTGTACTTTTCATGTTCACCCATTACGCATTTAGTTATCGTATATCTAGACACATCTTTGACATTAGGATTTAACCAACGATGCAATTCTCTAGTTTTAATATGCTCTACCATACTCAAACAATATCCATGATATAATATCGAATCAGCAAACTTAAGCACGTAAGTATCATGATCATACACAACATTAGCGTTTGGGTTATTTTTTATGAACTCTTTATAACCTTTACAGCCCTCAGTATGACGTTTATAATTAGTTGTACCTGCACTACCTGGTGCTGCCGCCTCATAATCGCAGTATTTACACTTTACCGTCCGTACGTCATTGGGGTACGATACATGGTACTGATCCCAAACCGGTGACGTAATTTTTTTATGTTTAACAACTCTTCTTTGTTCGGGGACAGCCACAGCAGGGTCAGCCATACCTTAAAAAAAAAAAAAATTAGAGCGCAAAAAACGACTTTAAAAACAACCCAGATTAAGAGCAAAGATTAAGAACCGCATTTTATATCTTTAGACCGAACCGAACAAAGATTAAGTATTGCAAAATTAAGAACAAAAAAACTCCCTTAAGAACCGAACAAAGATTGAGACCGAATAACTGATTTTTGGACCAAGATTAAGAACACGAAAACGAAACAAAGATTAAGAACAAAAAAACTGGAAGACTAAATTGAACAAAGATTAAACACGAAAACCAAAGATTAAACACAAAAAACAAAGATTAAATACAAAAAACCCTAAATCTAACCCTAAACGAACACATTAAACCCATAAAATTAAACACAAAAACAAATCGAACAAAAAAAAAGTGGAACAAGACTAAATCGAACACGAAAACGAAACAAAGATTAAGAACAAAAAAACTGGAAGACTAAATCGAACAAAGATTAAACACGAAAACCAAAGATTAAACACAAAAAACAAAGATTAAATACAAAAAACCCTAAATCTAACCCTAAACGAACACATTAAACCCATAAAATTAAACACAAAAACAAATCGAACAAAAAAAAAGTGGAACAAGACTAAATCGAACACGAAAACGAAACAAAGATTAAGAACAAAAAAACTGGAAGACTAAATCGAACAAAGATTAAACACGAAAACCAAAGATTAAACACAAAAAACAAAGATTAAATACAAAAAACCCTAAATCTAACCCTAAACGAACACATTAAACCCATAAAATTAAACACAAAAACAAATCGAACAAAAAAAAAATGGAAGAAGACTTACTTGGACGGTTGGACCGGCTGGAGAGGAGTGGCGGTGGGCCGGTGGCGAACTGGCTGGAGAGGAGCGGCGGGATTAGGCGCGGGATTTAGAGAGAGAATGAAAAAAAGGGAAGGGGTTAGGGGACGGCGCTGCTGAGTAAGGGTTTTCAAGAATTAGGATTAAGGGTTTTTAGGTTTTTAGGGAGAGAATCAGAGAAGGCGCGGAGCAATTAGCGAAATACACTTGGGCTTATCAACGGTTTAGATTAGATCCCTTGATCTAACGGTTCATATTAGTTTTTTTTTTTTTTTTTTTTTAAATATATTAGAGTATGTTTAATCAATGGTTTAGATTAATTGATTTCAAAATGAAGGGTTATGATTTATCATGCCTTTTGCCAAGTTGACAATCCATGTATTGAGGTTGTGCACCAATGGGATAATCTTATGTGTTTTTTTTTTTTTTACAACTAAATTTTTTTTTAAAATATGAGTAATTCATTGATTTAATGGTTTCTAAATAAACTTCTTAATTTTAATAAATAAACCTCTTTCTTTCTTATTTCTAAAATATATATATATATATACTTCTAATTATGCAACTATTATTTTATTTGCCAAAAAAAAACAATGTTATAATGTTATTGGTATTTATATAATTCTATATTGAAATTGAAAAGTCTATAAATTACACCCAAAAAGATAATCGTTAGAATAATTCACGAGTTGATTTATCAAATAGAAATAATTAACATGATATGATCAAATACATTAATTAATTATAATCGATTTATCAAGTTGAAAAATTAGACTTATGATCAAATAAATTAATTAACTTAAATCGAGTTGATTAGTTTTCGAAAACCTCATTTAAAATCAAACATATCAACGTAGATGGATTTACATGTTAACTTGTCATGATTGACTTAGATAGGACGAAATAGAATGAAAAACCAATCAATTAACTTAGATCGCTGGCAGCTAGATTGATTAGATAGATTGATCACATTAGCTTAAAATAACACACCCATGGGCTAACAAGGGTCAAGTCGATCAATTAACATGTTATGATCTATTAATTAACTTAGACGGAGTTGATTAGTTGAATTTGATGTCATAAAACTCATAACCTAACGACATCTATAAAACTTGATGTGAGGTTCCACCTTCTATATATCATTCCCATCATGGATAAACGCATGATCAATGACATTATGAGGCAACACGATGCGATTTTTTACCAAATTGGAACAGAATAATTGGAACATAATTGAACTGAATTAAATCATGGTTTAAATGAATTGAACTGAACCGATATCAACCAAATTAACCGGAATATCGGTTTAACTGAATTGAACCGAACCGATACCAACCAAAACTGAACTGAACAGAACTGAATCCCGGTTCAACTAAATTGAACTGAACCGATACCGACCAAAACCGACCGATTGTGACCGACCGATTCAGACCCGCATATCGATTGTGACCGACCGATTACCGATTTTGACCGCCCGGTTATGATCTGTATACCGATTACGACCTGCAAAAAACCGTTTTTGACCGACCGAATGTGACCTGTTTCCGGTAATGACCGGACCGATAAATACCGGACCCATACCGACCGACACCCGCCAAGGAAAAAAACCGGATTCGACCGGATACCGAATAAACCGACCGATACCGACCGGTACCGAAAGACTTATACGACCTGCTTTTGACCGACCGTTTTTTACCGAACCTGTTTTTGACCGACCTGTTTCCGACCTTTTAACCCGTTTTTACAGCCCTAACTAGGACAGAGAGATTAATCTAAATTATGGTATTAAATGATTTGATTGGGTTGATTATAGAAAAATGAATTTATGATTAAATCTAGATTATAAAACTTGTTATAAAAAAACTTTGTTAACCTAGTTATTAGAACGAAAGTTTAAAATTAGGAGTAAATTAGGCTTAAGGTATATATAAATTATACAACTATTAATTTAGCGAAAAAAATAGAAGCTTGAGGATTAAACTAATAATGTCCTAAATAGATATTAATTAATATAGCAGAAGCTTGAGATTAAAAGATCGCTGTTAATCAATAGAAATCCACTTTTTACAAATAAGAAAATAATTAATTTTTATACAGAATTAGGTGATACTCGAATTCTTAAACTCTTTTTTTGTTGCTTAGAACCAAAATTTTTAGTTAATTTTAGTAGTATTTTTAGTAGTTTAGCAGTAAAATTTCACTGTGAGACATTAAATATTCATAGATTTTTTAACGTATTTCGTGTTAATTAGGATTAGGCAAAGCTATTAAACTAGCTTCCATGTGAATCACCCGTTAGCCACACATAAACCACGCGCTTGCTGTTAAAATAAAATCATTGTCACTAGTCTAGTCAACAGGTTTTGATGCTCCTCGTCATCATCTTCCTCATTCTCACTATCTTTAGAATCCGAGGAAATTTCCTCATTTTGGCCTTTAATGCTAAGTTCTTTGATGAATAATGGGGTTCCTCTATATTTAAATTTAGAGTTAGTTCATTAGTGACCAATTTACTAACTAGATCATCAAAGGTAAAATTCTAAGGTCTTGAGCTTTCTTACTTGTAGTGATCTTGGGACCCTATCTTGTTGTTGGTAGGCTTCTTAGGATCTTGTAGACTTTCTCCTTATTTGTCATTGTCTTGCTAAGAGAATTAAGATTGTTTACAATAATTGTAAACCTTTCTACCATATCTTTCACAACTTCATTTTGTATTTATATCGCAGAAGAAAGATTTTTAATCTTGGTCTCCTTGACTTTAGATGTCCCCCTAATAGGTGATTACTAGTTTATCTCATATCTCCTTTGCCCTAGTACATGAGGAGATCCTCTCAAACTCATTATATTGTAGATCACTATACAACAAGTTCATGGCTTAGTTTTTGGGAATTTTATTAGGTCATGATCCATGTTATTCCAATTTCCAACCTTTAGTACATCCTCTAGATTTTTTTTCTTCATGGGAACATGTGTATTGTTTTGAATAATGTTCCATACCTCAAGATTTTTCCATGATGAACATCTTCATCAATATGCTCTAGTAGACAAAATCATCTCCACAAAACATGGATGGAAAGTTGATGAAACATCATTGAGAAACCTATCATTTGCATTCATTTTCTCCAATGTTTTGGATCAAAAATGATATTTAGCTTTTGATATTAATTGAAAGATCAATTTGAATACTTTGAAATAGAGTATTATGCTTCTAAAAGTTTTTTGTTTAGGAATCATAGAGCAGTTTTTGTATGGAGTCTTAATTGCCTTTGACTAGATGAATAATTTGAAATAAAATACGAAAATAAAATGAATACAAGTAACTACAAAGTTCAATCCTCAAGTACTTACGTCTCAACCTCAAGTATAAATATATATATATATACTAGTATAAGAACCCATGCAATGCATGGAGCTTTTTTTTATAAAGATATTAAAAAAATACAATTTTTAAATATAGGTAATAATAATAAAAATAGTGTATAAAAGATAAGTAATAATTATAAAGATATGCTGATATGACATTGTTTATTTGTATGATAAACTTGAATAGGATAGTTTGTATATGACTTGCTTAAAAGAATGTGTTGACTTGGGTGATTAGTTATTTAATTGATTGACACATAATAATTTATCATTTTACAACAAAATATTGAATAAACAACGTCTTATGAAATTTTCTAGTTTTTTTTTTGTTGAATTGTGTGATGATATGATTCAAACGAATTAACTATAGCATATCCCCATAAATTCTTAATTTTACTAATGTACTTCTAAAGAATTTGTGTATATTGATATAATAATATGTTTTAGTTTATAGTATAATAAAGTATACATCACTTGTCAATCAAAATTATCCAATTAGTTAATTACTTTGCCTCTTTTTATTATCATTAATTAATAACTAACATACTATTTTTTGAGCAATAAATATGTAAATCAATAATTTAAACATATGCATATTCTAAACTAATCTCAATATAAAAGTATAATTCAAAGTAAATATTTTATAAAATAGA